>NC_142672.1:1560000-1799757 GCF_964200805.1 Pocillopora damicornis
GGCTCCGGAATAATCAAGAAGTGCTTATCTGATCTTTCTGACCTCGTGAAGCAATTATTTTTTTTTTTCTACTTCACACTCGAAAATTTCTATTATCTTTATTGATGAAATAATTATTGTATCCAGGAAAAGTGAAGTAACATGCAGAGAAAGTCAAAAATATCTAAAAGAACGCAAATATGCCTTACGGCTAAAGAATTATGAAACAAATGGATGCATTTACACTCCTTCATGAGCGTAAAATTTTTTTCATGCGAGGTAATAAAAAAACTGGCATTTGGTATGTTTTCATAAGCCTTGAACTGTGTTGTTCCACAACTGGAATCACTATCACCAACATCTACAATTCCGCACTAGTACACGAAAAAGCAATTTCGCCCATTTGACCGTGGCCTTAATCACACTTAAAACAATGCCTTAAACATTAATTCAAGAGGACAATGAGGGCTATCGTATATTAATTGAAGCTTAGCACGGGTATAAGTTTTTTTTTTTGTCTGGTTGTTTTGGTTTTTTGTACGTGTATTTTTTCTTTTTTTTTTTATACTTCTAATTCACACGGATCAGTATCCATCTGCACTCAAATTTTCTTATTAGCAGCTTTATTTCTCTTCATGTTTACAAGTCTCTGTGCAATACATACTACATTCCTCATTTCCAAGGTACTTTAGTCGAAAAGGAAGCTATTAGTCGTCACTGAAAGGGGATTTTCTAGTAATGGTAAAGAAAACAGAAATTATCAGTTCGACATTTGATAGACATGAGGCAGTAATGTGATATTGGTCTGCAAAGGAAATAAACCTTTGCCACCAAAGTGAAGCTGGTACATTATCAACCACACTGATCGCATTATCGTAATCGAATATTAAAATTCTCAATCTTTTGTAACTAACCTCGCACAGCAACAAGAAGTTTAGGTTTTTAAGGAAGATTCTTAAAAATATTTAAGGTGAACAGTTTTGTTTGTTGCGACATCATAACACTTAACATTCTAAAAAAACGTATACTACTCCAGTGAAAATTGAACTGACATGGAAATTGATTAACATGCAATAGAACGTTTTCAGATTAAAAGGCAGATGTATTTACACTTCTTTGTTTATCTACAAGACCACAATACGTTTTAAGGAAGGAGGTTTTCGGAAGTAATACACCGCCTCTGCCATTAATTGTATAATACAGCAGGATGTAAATACATTTTTTTGGTGATATCCCGTGGATGGAGATCATATAAACGGAGCAAACGATTCCCAATTCATTCAATCATTAGTTTGGTCTGAACACAAGCAATAGCAGTGGTCGTTAGAAGTAGCTGTAACATGAAAACTTCAACCAGGGTTTGGATTCTATGTTGCTTTTTAATTTTGTCTTCTTCTGTCCAGTTCTCAAGCGCATATACCTCCGGCAACCAAGTTGGTAAAAGGACTTTTAAGGTAGGTATTAAATAATATATATTTTATCTCAGAGAAATTGTGGGATGATTGACAACGTTTATTAACGAGAAAATAAACTTAATTGAAACGTGTCTTAAATTTAGAGGCATCACCATTACTTAAGGGAAAATAAATTTACTTTATGAATAACAATTTTTTTCTTCTTTTTACTTAACCCGTTCTTTACTGTTTCACTGACCACTGTTACCTCCATCGCAGTTACATTATCTAAGCTGATAAATTTCAGTACAGTTTTAAGCAATACCTTGACTTCGTGAGAACACTTCTCATTAAACACCCTCTTTGGTTCAATCCTTATAGTATGACAGAGATATTCAACCAATCTGCCAGTTCGCCTCCGAATATTGTGGTGTCCTGAGACCTGAGCTGCAGTCACGTGACACAACTGGTGATGCGAGGCCGAAGCAAAGGGACATTATCCATGAATGAAAATAGCTAAATCAACGCCGCCCACGCCGCCATCGAATAAAATTGTACATGTTACTTTTGTAAATCATCGTTAAAGGAAGATTTTAAGTTTGTTTAATTTAATGACGGAATAAAAACGGCTGGTTCATGATTGCAAATCAATTTGGAGGTTTTATTTATCACGATTAGGAGTAAGCAAATCTATTGGGCCAGTGACTTAACGATGAATTTTAAGGTAATGCAACGGTGCGGCATGTTGATTACTTGCCTTAACGGCTCGTAATTAACAAGGGTTTTGTAACTGACGAGGATTTCCCGTGTTCTCCTCCGCATCCTCTTCCCTCTATATAAATTCCCCAAGCCTTAGTCTCCTCTCTTTGCAGCATCAGACTTACATTCACTCCCAGTCTATTGAATAACACCTTTTCGCTCGGACACGCTTGGTTCTGTGCTCGACCTATCTCTGTCACTACTTTAGAAGACGCGTGAGCAGACCGTCATGAACATGAGATTAGAATGCAGCCCACGTCCAAAGGGATCGGTTTTCCCAGCCAATCAGAGACCGCTTACCTTGTCCCAATTGTCCCAAGTTCGTCAAAAGCTTTCATTGCCCGAACTTCAATATAAAAAGGTCTTACAGAATTTGTATCTACATCCTTTATTACTGAAGATGATGGGAAGAATATAGCCTTTTAAGGCTATAAGTTACGAAATCTCCGCGGGCCTTGTGGTGAAAAAGTACACATCCCTAAATTTAACAATCACAACTTTCGTAGTAAGTGAGATAAGTATTTCAGTTTAGTTTCTCGATTTCTTAGTTTACAGCTAGAACAATAGTATGATACTTGATGCATTCAGGGGCATTAATAACACTCACTGAAGAAACACATAAAGATATGATCTAACGCTTTGCCAGCCGGGACATCGAGCCCCCGTCACACTTACACATGCGCACGCGAAATTCTATTCTAAACAGAGTCCTACACAACAGAATCTGATGCATTTTTGTTTCGCCGGATATTTTTGTAATGATGTCATTTACAAAGAAGCATAAATCTACCATTCTCACAGCGCTGAAGTTGTCGGGCGCTTTGAACTCTTCTTTTTAACCTGTCTTCTAAGGATTGCCCGATACGCTTTTCCGATGCAACGTTCCTCAGATCCTCTTTCAAGTCGTTGCCTTTACTTACATCTGAAAACTCACGCAACTGCTTAGCGTCCATGCCCAGCAACAGGACGAGAAGAAGAGACAATAGACAAAGTAGCCTGGAACGAGCCAACATCCTATCTTTTCGGTATTTGGCCAAATTGACGATATTCACCGCTTTGTTGTTCGATTCTAACAAACAAAATACACCAAAAGAAATTATCTCAAGTTTAGTATTATCCATTCCGCAGTGCGAATAACAGCAGTTTGACACAGAAAAAAAAGATCTCAGATCAAAATTAATTTAAAAAATTTCATCATGACAAGTACATAAAAAGCAGCCAAGAATTGCGGATTCCAAACAATGATGTATGGTTTTGAGATTATGTGAGGAAATTATTTCAAAATGTCAACAAATGAAAATATAATTTTATTTTATGCACTCAGTCAATCATCAAGCAATATCAACTGCGTTGGCAACGTAACTGGGCCACCCTAAAGAGTTTCAAAGCTTTCAAATAAATGAAGTTCCTTCGTTCAGTTTAACTGTAACCAAATACCTCACGTTTGAACTTTCTAGATAGTTTTTGTGAACGATTAAAATTAATTGCAGACGGTTTTTAGGCCGCTAGTCAACCAACGTAATGACACTATTGCTTAAACAAATTCTTTCTGAAACCAATATTTTTCTGTCAACCACAGTGATTTGAGAGAGAGAAAAGAGAGGATTCACAAGTTATTTATCGGCTTGAGGTAGTGACCGACGTGTTTGCTTAAAAATACTGCCCAGCCGGAAAAACGAGATATATTTATGAAAAATGGCAACGAAATTTGGGATGTACTCGGCGACTCACGAAAGCGTTACCGTGGCCCGTGGGCAGAGAAAGGAAAATACTGATCGGGTTGAGAACCAATCAGATTGCAGGATTCATTACCGTGCCCTCTAAGAAAAAAATAATAACATTTATTTATATTACATACGCCGTTACAGGTAAACTGAACAATGGAACTTTCATTCATTTAATGTCTGAATTTTCTCAAACAATTTGTTCGTAGTGAAAGAGCGAGCGAAGTTTTAATTTCAGTTCGACAATAAATATACGCTCTCGGTGAGTCTTTCAAAGTCCGTTCAATTTGGACATTTGGACCATAAATTGATCCTTGATCTGGTTCACAGGGAGTTTTTTTTATCGCCAAAATCAACAATCCAGTAGGAATCGAGTAGCCCTTATGATACCAAATTGCTCTTTTCCAATGAGATAGAATAATTGATGGCGTTTATGGTGGCCTTTGTCGATGACTTTACGAATTGTCAGTTCAATACAGAATAACTTTGGACGAATAAAATTTCTGCTAACGGTCCTTTTGAAAAGTACTTCGAATTCTTAACTATTATTGTGCAGCAAACAACACAAATCGCCACATCTGTTGTCCGTTCCACATCTGTTACCTGTTGTCTATGATACTTCACCAGCGTAAAGCATTTTAATCTCGGAGATCTATGAGTGGATCATTATCAATTACATCTTCGGATTCGAGATTCTGTCCGAAAAGCGGTTTTGGATATTGAAATGACGCAAACGACTTTCTTTCAAGCTTACTGTGCTTCCTTGTTACTTCGTGTAATGTTGCGAAATAACAGCAATTAAATCGGTTTTCTCACAGAAATACTGTTTTGATCAGATAATATCTAATGGGCAGTTAATTTTTTTTTATTCAAGCCCGGTGACACTCTTCCAAAAAAACGAAATTGATGGGTTTTCATGACTACGCACAGAAATCGATAAACGCGCTTTGGGATATGAGAGATTTCTTACGTGTACTAAAACATTCAAATGAATCTAAAAAAGATTAAGAATATTATCTGCGAATAAAACCCTTGGTGAACTCCATACGAGGTAGAAATAAAAACGAGGGACATGTTGGAGATATTTTATCCTAGTTTTCTCACTGATTTTAGTGATGCATAACGAATATGAATCAGGTTGGAAAAAAAGGAAACATAGAGGCAGGTTGGGTGTTTAGAGTGACATGGAGGACTAGATGCCAAATGGTCGATCCAAATGTCAAAATAAAGATCGTGGTTTTAAACTTGTTAGGAAACTAGTTTTAGATGCGGTTTTGAAAAAGCCAAATATCAGATATCAAATATCAGATATCAAGGACTAGATGCCAAATGGTCGATCCAAATGTCAAAATAAAGATCGTGGTTTAAACTTGTTAGGAAACTAGTTTTAGATGCGGTTTTGAAAAAGCCAAATATCAGATATCAAATATCAGATATCAAATATCATATCAATATGAAATGAATCTTGATCAATCCCATGGCTAAAAATTTTAAAATGATCTCTGTATCATGAGACAGTTTACAAGCGAGCAAACTTACCTTTAACGCTCGCACCTCGTATAGTGACGATTCGATTTCCAGGATGTGATATTTTAATATTTTAAAAGTGCCTTAATATCGCTGCCAATTCAGGTTTAAATTAGTTCATTTCCTCTTGTCATCTACCACCGGTCTGAAATGATAACTGCCTATAACCAATATTCCTTGACCGACACCTTGTCAGTTTTCAACACAATTCATGAATATCTTCCTGAGTCAAACTTATGACCAGGTAACCTCGTTTAGTCATAGATAGGGTGAAATCTTTCATAAAATTGTTCACCAATTTTTAACAAGAATTCCCATAACTCAATTCCGAGAAAATAGGAAATGAAAAAGAAGCAAAAAGAGTATACTTGAAGATCATCGTTATTCTTTGATTAACCAAATGATTCTTAAATATTTGCATCTGTCAATCGTTCATAATCAGATCGTCTTTCTAATTTGTTGTTCACCAGCACCGCTTAAAAATTATGATGTACACTGATCTCAGCGTGAACCATCCTCTGCAGGCTCTCAAATAGACCTTCCAGCGTCTCTCAAGACAAAATTCTATCAATGTTAAGTATTCTTAGTGACTAATAGATGACCTCTTAACCCTGACAAGAAAAACATAATTGATTACTCCAACTTTCGATTTGAAGTATCCTTAAATTATACAGTAAGTTTAAATTGCGTATTGATTGAACAAAGTCCTCAGGGGGTTTTTCTTTAGCGTTTTTTTAGGTTCTGTAATTAACACAGAAAATGTATTCAATGTTTAAGGGTACAATTGTTTAAACCTTCTAAAGAAATAAAAGGAGTGAAATATATTATTGAAGCTCACTTATAATTAGACTCACATAGGTGTGTCCCTAGTCGCTCGTGACGGTAAAATCTAGGCGCACTTTTCATAAAATTTACACACCTCTTTTAAGTAAATTTCATATGCATATGAGGGCAATGTTTTTATAGCGAAAATTTGAATTGGCTTTGTCGCAGTGAGCAACACATTCGTACCTTTTTCTTTTACAAGTCACGGATTCTCAGTAAACCAGGTAAAAAGCGCGAGAAATCTGGCAAAGCCTTCGAATAGTACTCAGTAAATTGCTTGTTATACAGGTTAGTGGATGTACTGTTTTGTTAATGAAAACTATTAATTTCCCATGCATCTATTTCCTGCTTGGTGGCTTCATGGTTGCGTAAGGCCCGAATTCCTAACCACAAATTTATTTTCAATTCAAGAGTTCGATAGACTTGCTTAGTCCTCAATAAATGAAACTTTGCATGATGTAACACTACGTACTTCGCTCTTTTTTTCAGTCTCTTTAATGATCAAACTTCCTCTTTCAACGCTAAAACGCTACAGAAACAACAATTTTCTTCGATGGCGCCGTGAATTGTGCTATTTTCGCTCATCAATAAAAAAACTCAATGTCTCTTCTCTTGAGCCTAGCGTCTTCAGCCGTTGAGTCACGTGATTGCTGCTCAGGTCCCAGGGCACCACATTGTTCGTAAGCTAACCGGCAAATTTCTTGAAGATTTCTTTCATGCTTTAAAGAATAAAGAAAATAGGGTTTTATTTAGGGAGTGCTTTACGAAGTCTAAGTATTACTTGGAATACCTAGAACTAGAATACGTAGAATTAAGTTATTTGAACAGTACTGATATATTCACCGTAGATCACTGACGGAAGTGATGGCCAGTGAACCAGTGAACCACTGAACCAGTAGTCAAAGAAAAGTTTGTGATAAGGAGGAAAATATTGTTTATAAAGTAAATCTCATTGCTCTGAAGTAAAAGTGATGCCCCCAAATTTAAGACATAACTCACTAAAGTCCATTTTATCGGTACTAAACGTTGCCATTGACAAACAATTTCTCAGAGATGAAATAAAAAGTATTCAATACCTACCTTAGAAGATCTTCTACCAACTTGGTTAGAGACAAATGCGTCCGAGAACTGGAGAAAAGAAGACAAAATAAAAAAGAAACAAAGAGTCGAAGTCATGGTTGAAGTTTTCATGTTAAAGCTACTTCGAACGTCCACTGCTATAACTTCTCTTAATTCTCAGCTATGAATTCAGTGAATTGGAAACCGTGTGCTCCGTTTATATGACCTCCATCCTTGGGATATCACAAAAAAAATTTTTCATATCCTGCTCTGTTAATGCCCTAATGGCAGAGGCGGTACATTACTCCCTAAAACTTCCTTCCTAAAACGCATTATTTGAATAAGATGAAGGTGTGAAAAGAAACAAAGAATTGTAAATACATCTGCCGTTTAATGTGAAAACGTTCTATTGCATGTTAATCAATTTCCATGTCAGTTCAGTTTTCATTGGAGTAGTTTACGATTCTTCAGAGTGTTTAGTGTTATGATATCGAACAAACAAAATTGCTAAACTTAAATATTTTCAAAAGTCTTCCTTAAAAACCTAAACTTCTTGTTGCTGTGCGATGTTAGTTACAAAAGATTAAGGATTTTAATATTCGATTACGATAATGCGATCAGTGTGGTTGATAATATTCCAGCTTCCCTTTGGCGGCAAAGGATTATTTCCTTTGCAGACCATTATCACATTACTGCCTCATGTCCATCAAATGTCGAAATGTTAATTTCATCACTAGAAAATCCCCTTTCCGTGACGACTAATGGCTTCCTTCTCGACTAAAGTACCTTGGAAATGAGCAGTGCATCATGTATTGAATAGAGAGTAGTAAACTTACAAAAAATATCACGAAACAAAAGAGACACTAAACTGCTGATGGTAAAACTCAAGCAGAAATGTAAAGTAATTCATGCATGTGGAGTTGAGATGTAAAAAAGAGAAAAATTCCCTTGTTTAGCTTCATTGAGTTTTAGTTAAAGTAATGGCGTTGTTTTGTTAATAATTAACATCTGTTTGCAAGGCAGGTCCAATATTGGACACGCGATCAATGGGCATTGTCTTCTTGAATTTATGTTAATGACTTCGTAAGTATGATTACGGCAACGGTCAGATGGACGAAATTAGTTTTTCGTGTACTATTGCGAATTTATAGATGTTAGTACTAGTGAATTCTTAGACTTCTTAATCTTTTGTAAGACTTCTTAGAACATAACAAAGTGCTAATTTTCCTTATTACTTGGCATTAAAAACTATTGCGCTCCCTCATGTCTCCTCATGTCCCTTTACATTTTGTTTCCGCGCCCCCTACCTTTACCTATAAAGTTCTGTAAATAGAATGGCTAGCTTTCTTAATTCCAAAATCCCCCAGATGTAGGCTTGTCAGATTTACATATGCTGTCACTAAGTAATAATAACTTATTTCCAACTACATGTCGAAAGATTTTATGTGGGTGCGAATGTTATTTATTTATTATTTTCTCGATTTATTAAGTAATCAATCACTTATTAATTAATGTTTCTCTTACAAGTTTTAAAAAACAAAAAAGACTACAGGTAAGAATTTTTTTTGGCACACTTTGGTTAAATCTTCATAATGATTTGAGTGACACACATGTTACTTCATCCCGGACAGAAAGCAAGGCATTGGACAGAAACGACCGGTCCATTTTCTGCCCTTCGAGGTACGATTCTACTAAAATTATAACCTATGAATATTTTCAAGAAATAACTCAGACCAAGCATTAGATAGTAGGGTTACTCTGCAGACATCCTCCAAGTTTATACCCGCAGGGAATTGGATGACCTGATGACCTTTATCTCTTCCGTTTTAACATGAACTTGCGCAGAAGAGTGCTAGCAGTGCAAACGTACGTATAGAACGCAGTCATTTTTAAAACTTCATTGAAGTTACTCCGATTTCTGTTGCATCAGTGAAGGAACAGGAATATCACTTCTTCTTTTTCTGAGCAAGATGCTGGCCAAATCGCATTGCCTTTGACTATTTAGTGTTTTGTAAATTTTCCGTTACAATATCTTGTACCCTTTTAAGAGGGTCTCAATGGGATGATGGCTTTTACGGCTGACGGTTAAATTTTTGAGTAATGTTACGGCTAACGGTTCATTTCTTTCCGTTACGCTTAAAAGAAAGAGTTTTAAGTTTAAAGTCTTTCACGACTAACCTTATTATTGTTTTTCTCTTTTGCCGTTTGACGCAATTACGGCTAAAGGGTTAACCTCACTGAGACTCTCATTTGAGCCATGCTCTGTGAGAGAATAAGCACTGTTCGAGGTAAGTGTCAAGAAACAAGACAGTCAGTCTCGTCAATGCTCAACCTTTGTGTTCGCATTCCAGCAAAATACCAACAAAAACGACTTTTAAATGATCAAAGGAGGGTATCATGGTGATACAAACCTGTCAAACTTGTCTTCCGCTCACAAATTCATGCGTGACATGCTTTTGTTCTTTTTTAATTCAATTAAATTTATCTCCTTTGGACAAAAGTGTAAATACATTTCAAAACAAAAACAATCTCCGTGTGTGGTGATTCAGTATGTTTAATATTGTATCCTTGACAAGGAAATTCAACGTCTCTGTTCTTTCACACACGGTTTTACATCTTCAGCCTCTGTGTCACGCGCCTGCTGTTGAGGACTTGAAATACCACAGTGCTCGTGGGCGAAATATCAGATGTCTTTAATATTTCTAATATGCTGAAGGAAAAAATAGAAAAGTTTGAGACTTCGGTGCAAGAGTGATAATCCTAAATTGCAAACACCGCAAAATAACTTACATTATTCACAGCTGCCAATAAACTCACAATCTATTTGAGTTATTTTTATTTTTATTTACATCATCTATTTCTATAAAGAGGGTGTGAATGGGGTTAACCGACTAGCGACAAAGGGCGTAAAAAATTACTGACTACCGACGAAACGGGGAAAAAATTACCGACTAGCGACAAATAAATTCTAACCGACAACCGACAACCGACATGGTCAGACGTGATAGGGATGTTTGTATTCAGAAAGAACAGCATTTTGATGATTTCTAGCTCAGAAAATCCTTCTTCACCCGACGTAACCACATTAATTCCAAATTTAGCCGAATTATAGAATTTCTTGTCTTCAAATTACTTTAAATCCACGGGATCCTTCTTTTCGGTGAGCAGCGTGGGCTCATTTCTAGAACAGCGGCTCGTAATCGGGCTGACAAGACGCCCTGCTGTCTCATTTCAAGAACAGCGGATCACAATAGAGCCGACGAGACGCCCTGCTGTTGTCTTTTTATTGCTCGTTGTTTGTTCATGCGGTCGGGTCATGACTGGGATTGCTAAAGTCATCGTGAGTTTTTTTCGAAAAGGTGAAGAAGTCGCCATCGAACGTCATCGAAGCAGGGTCCCAGTAGACAAAGAAGCTCATAGAGGAGTATCTGAACTAAAAAAACATCTTGCGGAGTTTTTAGGACTAAAGGAGCAGGCACATCAATATGGAATTGGCGGATTTTCGTTAAAGTTATTTCGCCTGGCGAAATCGCCTGCGGGCAAATGCGAAAATTTTGCAATTGTGACGGATGGGCAATGGCAGCTTGAACTTCCAAATTTAATATCGGATGAAAGTAGCAGTGAGCTCGACGTAAGTGTGGAACGCGTGCAGCGGAGTTTGATGAATCACTTTAGTTCTGTAGTTAAATATTAAGCTCAAATATTAACGTGGTTAAACTCTGGTTCCACCGTTTTTTGTTTGTTGTTTTGTGGAGCGGAATGTTTTTTTTTTTCTTTTTCACCGTCCATTTGAATGCGAAAATTGAGAAGAAAAATCTCTACAAAGAACTAGCGAGTAAATCAGTTTATAAGCTTCTTTCTGATTAATTTGTGAATGAACAACAGTGTAGCTTAACATATTAAAGACCCCGTTCATTTATACACGCCCTTAAATTTATTCGTTTCTGAAAACCAGACGTTCAAATAATATTCAATTCTCTCCTTGAGGGAAGCTACGCACGAGAGATTTCGCTCGATGTGCACGTTTTATACATCTTGACGAGCATTTGCTGATAAGAACTGTGTAAGTTTCTCAAAAGCCTACTAAAGAGAAAACTTAAAACACACGGTATTTAATATTTTAGTACACATTATCCAAGAGGTCACAAACTGGACCGGAAAGCCAGTAGTGTTGCTGAAGGCGTCGGCTACATCTGATAAAAGCAAGCAGAAGTCAATGAACGACACTAAGAAGAAAGGTGACGAGTCAAAAGTGAGAAGGAAACGGAAATCACGAGAAGAAGCAAAAGAAGATGAAAATCTGGCAAAGAGGATCATGACTGAAGGAGGTGACATCGAGAGAAACGAAAGGCAACAAGGAGACCTTCAAAAGTTTCAGGATGATAGGGCTGAATTAGCACTTGTAGTTCGTTTACCTGATTTTCAAAAGTCATAAATTTCGCTACTTTGGAAATTCTGCGGTATTCCTTGTTTATAAACACTGCCTTGTCTATACAACGAAAAACGCTCACTTGGTGCGTTCGCTATGTAAAGATAGTTTCTTTTAAATTCCGGCTAAAAACTGTATTATTATCACTTTGATGGGCATTGTGGCGCATTTTGCGTGCTAAAATAAAGAATTTGCCGGGCTAAAATGTATTTTTAAAAATAAACCAAGACAACCAATGTTCGCGCCGTCTTCTTGTAGCGTTGGTAAAAGAAACCGTGGAGCTATTTTTAAAGCCCAAATCATGGCTGAAAACACAAAAAACAACAAGTTGAGCGAGATGCCTGCAACCAATGGTCCACAGGGAACTGTATCACAGAAGACGCAAGTATCTGTGTCTTTGCATAGAAAGGCTATACAAGAACGTGATGGACATTAACCCCCAATTTGTAGATGACCTGCTGCTCGAAACGTTGCTCACAACAGTAGTGGAAAATTTGCACGCTGTTTCGCACCTTAAACACGAGACATTTACGGTACTTACATATGCCCAGGATTTTGGAACAATTTGCAAGGAATCTCTGAAGCGCACATTTAGATGGGCAGCAAAGTACTACACGCATGACAAATCCTACAATCCGGTACCTCAATCCGCCATGCCCTTTCTGCTATAGCTACGATGACACCTTTGCCAAGTGAGGACATAACACCAGGGATGGAAGGACAGATCAAAGAGTGGCTAGAGAGTTACAGACCAGTACGCCAACGGACGGTTAGGAGTGAGACCACAAAAGATAAGGCTGGGGCCTTGCAGCCAGCTGTCTACGCCGTTCACCACACCGACGAGTCTGAAGAGAGGCTTCGATATCCTGAAGAAAACACTGTATCGTCAGCAAATGCACAACGCGTTGTCAGCATACAATTTGTGGACGAAGGGGATGTTACTGAGGTGTTTGAGGATCACAGAGAAGTACAAATCGATGAGTATGAGACAGATTCGGATGACGAGGAATCAGATTTTGAAGAACATCCAGAGGTTGTCAACAGAGCGTGTGTTACCCGATCCGGCAGGGCTGTTCGTGCATTTGTGCGTCTCGACATGTAAGAGGTACTAACAGTTAAAAAATCCATTTAACGGTGCAGATTGATACGTATGACAACCAAATTTTTGGCAAAAAAAAAAGAGAAAAAAAAGAAACCTCGCAGAAAAGCCACGAGAGCCGTTGAATAATAAGTGTAGTGAGTTTTTGTGGACGTCTCGGAAAAAAGACTTCCGTAGCTTACAAATTAAAATTAGGTATCCCAGGGGCTAGAGTGGGTGTTTCATTCTTTGTAGAATTTACCTCTCTTGATTTACTTCGATGCCCCGTAGTCGACAGGAAACAAATTCACATCTATAATAAAAGCTTTGGTGAATTTTATCGGTATACTAGATTTGCAAACAAAAGTGGGGTAGATGAGCACGTTGCTAAATTAAAAAACAGCGTTAACGAGGTTTAAGTGAAAACAAATAATGAATTATTACAAGTATTACACTTCGTCTAGAGTTTAAAGTCTTAAAACTGGGCAAATTGCATAGTAAATGTGAATAATTAACGTGTATTTTTAATTATTAACTGAGATTTACCGACAACCGACAAAGGTCAAAAATCTTAACCGACAACCGACAAAGTGATGAAATTTTAACCGACAACCGACATTTTGACCCCCCCATTCAGACCCTCTATAAATGTTCTCTACAATAACTTGGCCGAAGAAAAAGGAGTTTGTAAACTACACAAATTATAATTATCAAATTATAGCATAAAAAAGATGAAAACCTAACCAAATCGTTGTCACTGTGAACATACTGCCTCTAACATACTGAACGTGAATGATGCGGGTTGAAGCTGAATGAGAAATATAATAATACAGTAGGTCCTAAGCGTCATACTCATAGTTGGCACACATATTAACAGATATGCGTTAAGGAATGAAGCAAAGCAATTCTTCTTCACGAGGGTTTTTACGAAGTTTAGCGTGGAAGAGGCGCAAAACATTTTGTTCTCACATCGCACTAAAATTATAAATCGGGAAAGAAAGGCGAAATGAAAATTGAAACATTGCTGCATTATACGCAAACTGGTGTCGTTGCTTAAAATGGTCAGCTACATATCTTGGCGTGCCATTCGAGAGGAAAGTGTTTCCAATAGGGGTGAATTTTTTCCCTCTTTCGGCCTTCCAATGTTCCTTACCTCTGCTACCTGGTCGATTGATTTAAGTTCATTTTAGAGAGTTTATCAGCCCCTAATCTCCATCCTAAGGATCGGTGAAATATTCAGTGTCAAACACATGCCTCGAGGAAACTTTCACCAGGCATCAGCTACCGTCCAAACGGCATCGGAAACCTTGATAGAAGTATGTAAAATGAAAAAGCAAGAGAAAGTCGAAATTAAGCTTGAAGTTTTCATTATCCTGCTTTCAGAGATGAAATTTCACATCAGAAGGTCTATGTGAATTTAAATAATTTTGGAATCATTTACTTACACATATCCTTGGGATGTCGCAGAAAAAATTCGTTGTTTTACTATGTTAATGGTAGATGTGACGTATTAATACGGAAAATTTCCTTTCATTTCCTTGCATTAGCTAGGAAGTAGGAGTTGTCGAGACACAAAGGAGTGTAAATGCATCCGTTTGCTTCATCATTAGCCGTATATTTTACATGTTAATTAATTAGAGTCTCAAAGGGGTGATGGCTTTTACGGTCAAAGGTTAGCATTTTGGCCAATTTACAGCTATAGATTAATATAACAGGGTAATTTAGTATTATCAACTAAGTTGATAAAGTAAATTGGCCACCGTTAAGAGTTTAAAAGCTGACGTTCTGAACGTCAGTCCTTCGTCATTCGCTGTGATGAAGGGCTAACGCTCGAAACGTCAGCTTTGAAACTCTGGCGAAGGTCAATTTACGTTATCAACTCGGTTGACAATAACAAATTACCCTGTTATACTCTCCCACCGATGTAGCAGCACAGTTTCTTTAGAAACTTTCCCCCTTTGTCGGTTGATATAGTTCCATTACTGTCAACACAAATATCCCTTACGGTTAACTTTTTTTACGACTCACGGTTAAAATTTGCCAATTGTTATATCCAACGGCTAAATTTTTAAGCCGTTTACTGCTAACAGTTAACTCCATGGAGATCAAAAATTAATTAATTTATCACGTACTGGGCAGAATTACTGAGCGACACTGAGGGCATTTTTTTTTATCACGAGGGCACTCTTGGTAATCAAGAGAATGTATGATAGCTTGATCCTGGTTGACATTTGCTTAGCAGCAGAAGGTTTAGTTGAGATATGCTGATGAAAAGTTGTTTTTTTCAGATAACGGCTGCCCCTGTTAGAGCCAGCGAGTAATACTATGGGTACGAATTCATACAAAGAAGTGATAATAATAAAGAAAAGGAGAACTGACATCTAGACCAGAATGTTTTAACAATGGGAGAAAAGATTAAGTCAGTCCTCTTCGTGCTTCTATGCACGGAGGGCCTTGACCAAACAACGCCTATCATTTCTGCCAGTTGCCATTCGGCAAAATCGTCAATTCCCTCAAGTTGATTTCGCCTCGACGAATTTGGCTAAAATTCGTCGAAATCGTCAAATCCGCCGACCTGATTTCGCTTTGTCAAATTTGACTGAGGGTCGTCAAAATCGTCAAATCCATCAACCTGATTTGGCTTTCATGAATTTGACTAAATCGTTAAGTCCGCCAAATCGAATTTGACAAATAATCGCCAAAATCGTTAAATCCATGAACATTCACTCGGTTTGAAGAAATTTCATAAAATCGATAATTTCGTTACTACGTGCATTTCTGGATATAAGTGGTCAGGTTGCCCCATGTCCATCCTCTGTCTCTCATTTCTCTTTCTATGGTTCTCCTCCAGGTTTCCTTAGGCGGCCCCTCTTTCATCCACCATCGCAAATCCATCGGATGGCTATTCTGGGACGATCCAACTTTTTCTCTTCTCTAAACCTGCTTCGTGACGGGTTGTATACCCGTTCTTCGGTGCAGCTCATCGTCGGAGATAATGGCAGGCCAAAATTAAAACATGCAGAGAATATTCCGCATGCTTCTGTTCTGGTAGCTCTCTGGCGTTTGGCAGATGGTCTTCGAGACCTCCCATTATTTTGCTTTCTGTTTTTGTACTTTGCATTTTTGGAAGAGTTACTTACTCTGCCATTAATAGCCAAGGTGTAGAGATTACGGTACATCTTTGTTAAACGAGAAGGCCAGAGTGACTGACTTCCTACAGTTTTCATTGAAATACAACCATTCTTTTAATTTATTTTAAGACCCTGAGTGTTGAACCAGTTTGGGGACTGTGGCTAGAACCCTCGATCCAGGCAGCCGGGCGATTCTTCAAACGATCCAACCACACAACATGGAGGTTCACCAGATGAATGCAATGTAAACATTTGACCTTCAAGACCCAGTATTGGCCAGCATGCATTGTGCGCCTCGGTTTTTGTTATGGTTTTCACTAGAGCAAGGCTTGTTTTGTTTTCTCGGAGTTGGTGGAATAATCAACATCGAGTTAAAACTGGGTCTTTGAAAATATGTTTATTATTTTAAGTTAAAAGGACAAATAAAACTCATCTCTCATTAGGTCGTTTTGACTAGAAAGGAACTTTAGTGAAGTACCTCCTGATACTACATCGTTACGAGATTTATCTGTTAATCTTTTGACCGAATTATTAACTATAGCGAAAAATAAATTTCGTTTAATGACCATCATTAAATACATTCAAGATATGATTTATACGAAGTACATTTCAATAATTTTCTCCTAATTTCCTTGGAAGACTTCTTTTGGTCGAATGTCGATTTCCTCTTTCTGGACATAACTCGATCACAGAATGGCACAGGTTATGAAAATCCCTTTTGGACTGAAGTTCCTCCTGCAATGAATTCAAAGACGATGAGCTCAACTAAATGATAATAATTTATTCTATCACTGATTTTAAAATACCCTCTCAGGCGGCTTTCATTTTTACCCGGCAACCGTCGGCCGAACGAGTTTAGTAGACGTCCGTTTATATGATAAATCTCAACCGGAATTCCGTGCTCTACTTTCTGCCCGATTACTGTTCCGGAAATTACCGCTCCCGTTTAAGAGGATATACGCAGATGTGGAAAATTTCTCAACATTAAAAAAATTTCACGTCGGTCACTCAAGTGCAAAAGCACGAACCTTCATGTCTTCTTTCCTTAACAGGGACACAGTTTTCATCTAGTAAACTTTCCAGCCCAGTTCAGTTTTTATTTGGAATCCTTCTCCTTATTAGTGATCGAAATATAAAAAATGTATTCGCAGAAAACAAGTCAGTGCAGTACATCATAGTATCGGAATAACCATGGCGGCTATCTCAAATTTTGTTAGCTTCTCAAATTTAAAATTACAAATTGGTTGGTGGCAGCACCTGGGTGGAATAAACTTAGTGGGACTTGCAAATACATGTTGTAACTCTCCCGTGCAAGTTGACAATTTATCGAGTTTTATCGTTAACGGCCAGAAGAAGGGTCAGTTCTTTTTTTTTTAATTGTGATTTTAGACTCAGCTTACTTTCAAGTGTCCAACTCGCCGGAGATGTGTTCATCTGATCACGATGCTAAAGCGAGCACTTAGCTGTTTTTATTCATTGTTTTGGCCGGAACAATTTCCATCACGACTTTTCATCTTACTCATAAGCCTGTCAATCACATCAACATATTACTTTCGTAACAATCACAATGACAAGTAAGAAGTGTGATCTCCTTGCAAAGGTGGATTCTCCTTGAGAATCAGTTTTTTTTTACGTGCTAATTTTGTTTTAATCAAAAATTCGTATGCTGAAATTTACTAGCTTCTCAACGAAATCCGACCGGCTATCTTGATCTTTTTCAAGATAGGAGTATCACTTTTAGATGGAGGACATGGATTGAGCAAAGAAAAATAAGATACATGACAGATGATGAATAAGATAGTAGAAAATTATATATGACTTAGTTATACATCATGTGCACAAATGTAAAACTTGTTACCTTGAGCAGTCTTCTTCCAACCTGGTTTCCTACAAAAGCCTCGGAGAGGCACAAGGAACACAACAAAACATAGACCACACCAATGATTTTATAACCCATTCTTTACAGTTTCTATCGCGTGTTTTTAAATTTTTCTACTGCTTCGCCACCTCTTCCAGGCTTATCTTTATTTCCGTACAACTTCTTAAGCCTTTCTCAGTATTTATATAAGTTTTGCCTTTGAAAATTTATGTCGTTATGTGTAATGGAGTGGGTTTCGTTGTTGATAATTACTTAGACTAAATTTTGGAAGCCACATTACGAATCTATAATTGCGCCGAGTTTACACAGATGTGTTGGATGAGGCCGTCTTAACAAATGATGATTCAATTTGAGGTGTTATTGTGTAAAGCGGCTAATTAATGGGACGCCTACACCCACTTTGATTATGAAGACACCTACCATATGATGTTGAAAGTGTGGGTACTGTGTATGGATTAATCCTCGTACGCACCAAGTTCTTCAGACAGTTTATTTTCCTACGCAGGTGAAAATGGCGAACCGTGGGTAATATAAATGTTCTTGCGCAGAGCTAAACATCTTTTCAGGTTAACAGTATTGACGCGATCTTTCAAGTTAGAATGATGTCGCTACATTAAAAATGAGATAATCGAACGATTTTTTAAGACCCTTTAGTATTCAATGCGATTCGTCGGTCTGTAAGTTTTTCCATTCAGTCCTATCTGTTCATTGCGATAGAAAAATTAAGCATGAGATATTGCGATCGCAAACAATAAGGTCCACCACTTTGACCATATATCAACGAAGTCGATGTTTTAGAACTTAGATGTCGTTACTGCGTGTATGATTTGAAATGACAATAAACGTGTCAAATGATTAGGAGGGCAGAAGTAATTTCATAAGAAAAAAATTTCCCAAACGGATCTCGAGCGGAAGATAAACAAATTCTTCAATATCATGGTAAAGAAGTGACATTTGAGAACTCAAAATTGAACGATGAAACTCGTCTAATCGAATAAAGGAAACCGCGTCTTGGCCAGAGATGTGGTGTTTATTGTTAACAATCGACGAAACTATTATGTGAAAGTAACTAAGTAACTGTGGAGATGATGGAAGTAAGAGTAGGTTCAAATGATCTTCTCAGCTCTCAATCTGGACAATAACTCGCCATTTCTTTAAAATGCTCGGTTCCTTTGAATTATTTCGTCATGCAATTAAAAATTCGCCGGCAAAAGCAAAGCAAAAAACTCGGTGGAGAAGCATTTACAAGACCGCTCTTGAACTTTTAAGAAAAGCTGTTTAAAAGTTCATGAAAATAATTTTCTATTTACTTTTTTTTCTGAAAATTACCTCAGAGCGGTTTATTTGTAGTTACTTTTATTATGGTGGTTCGAAGGGTCATTATAGACAGCTGAAAAGAAACAAAGAAAAACAGCCTGACTTTGTTTATTTTCTTTCTCTTTGAGCTTGACTAAAACAGAAGAAAACAAGATAGTCTAAGATCAAAAGAGAAAAATTTCTATCTTTTCTTATAATCCAGCCGATTAACTCACAAGTTCAACAGCTCTATATTTCGCTCCCTCTTTAAAATTTTTGACAGGTTCAAACTGATTTCTTAAAAAAAAAACTATCATTCCATTTTTATCTTCTAAGTTTCTTAATTCTGTAAACGATCCGGAGTGCTTTTTCCTTGAGATGGCCACTCAACATTAAACTTAAGTGGCCAAATTTTTAATTGTCAAACTCATAATATCTTTCGAAGGTTAATTGTGGGTTTTGAAGTTATTCTCAGCCCTTCTCTTTTCAAACAAGAGGCTGGTCGCTTTATCTGAGAAGTTCCTTGGCGGCAAAATAAGTAATATAAAGCACGGACGGAACTTTTTAAAGTACCTCACTTTTCACTCCAGGAGATGCTAATTAGTAAATTGTCACATCCCACGAATTTTACCTTATAAAGTCGAGAAGATAATTTTCAAAGGATATAACATTCTGTCACCAACAGTCTCAACTTCCAGCTTTTGCTATAATAAAGATAAACTTTGAAGATGGCTATTCTTTTTCCCATTAACCATTTCAATGGATTGATTTTACTGATCATGACTGACAAGTTCCTGAAAAACGTAAATGGCGCTCGAAATTGGCAAGAATGCGCCTGCTGGTAAATATTCAAATGTATCATTGTTGGTGGATGAGATCGTTTCATTCAGGAGTTTCATTTTTTTTTCATTCAGGAGGATCCAGGACCCTCTTCATTCAGGAGTATGAAATGATGCTTGAGAGATGTTCGTGAATACTGAAAAATACTGAGCCTGGTTGGCGAGCATGATGTTGGGCATACGCTTTAGTGGTGGGGTGTCAAAATCCAAATAGACAACACTGTCCTCATGAAAGCTTTTTATGGTGAAAACAAACTTTTCTTCAAAGCTGCCGGGATGTGAAATTTAGCTTCGTAACTTACTGTATTTTGACCGTCACAGTGGTACTCAATTTACCGCCTTAAAGTTATCGTAAATGTTGTTTATGTTTAATTGAGTCTGTGTCAGTTTGCGATTGGTGGCTGTTCGTAATAACCTGAACGTAACCCGTGTATAACACAGTAATTTAGTATTATCAACTGAGTTGATAACATAAACTGGCTACCGAAAAGAACAACATCTTAGGTTGAAGAGCACTCGTAAACGCAGCTGAGGTGAGGCCTCTTTTCTGTACACATGTACTTACAAAGGTGGCTTCTGTACACATAAACAGGTAGCTTTTGAGCAGTCCGTGTAGCGACAGTAAAAAATGAGTGTGAAGAAGCCTCGTTATAACGAAAGTTCAAATCATTCTTTGACTGTGGGCCATGGGTCAGATTTTTCCTTCGAAGACCCCATGCAAGCTCTTGATTAATTTTTGTTCTCCCGGATTTCATACTTTTCGTAAACTTCCTGTACTTTTATATGTCAACAGACTCGATCTTTATTCATAAGTCCAGCCGATCAAATTCTAATCATGCACGTTTTTGAAAAGCTTCTTTTACAGCTACTTCTTTTTTACCTTAGGGTTATATCATACATCGTTTGCCTCGTTAAATCATTGATATAGTATATGTAATGAGAATTTTCTCATTAACTACTGAGTAATTTATCACAGCCACGTACATTATAAAGAACGTTGGAACTCGCAGAAAACATCAGTTCTAACTAAGGTACTACCTCTTTACGTTCGGTACAAAATTGGTTTTAAGAAAACAGTATGTTTAAGAAGTAAGAGAGGCGAAGTGACAACTCAATAAGAATGCAGGAGAAGGCCCAGATTCGACCTCTCTTTTTTTACTTCTTCTCCTTTTTATTTTTTTCTTTATTTTTGTTGTTGTTGTTGTTTTTGTTTTCTTGTGTTGAGCTAAGATCTCAATATATTCACCGACTGAACGCCTAGAAAAGGTTACTTAAAGGATTATTGGAAGATCATTCAAAACACTCAAGAACAAAATCAATTGCTATCCACGGATTTCGTTCTTCTTATTTTGTATGTTCTCTAGCAACAGATACTCATCACCACGCGTTTTTGACTAAAGAGGAATTAGCACTTTTTCGTCGATTTCCTCTCTGATTCTTACAGAATACTTAAAAGAATATCCAGCTTTCTTCTTTTATAATAGACTCTAATCATCCAAAAGAGAATTGAAAAAGTGAAAAAGATTGTAATCACAATCAATATTAAAGAGCATGGCATGTGGAAGATCTGTGAAGACTGTTATGCAAAGAAAAAATTCAGTTACTTTTTTCCTTTTTTTGTGAGTGGATGTTTATTTGTATTAGAAAATATCCCCGCTATTGACAGCCTTCGAAAAAATGGATATGAATAAACTTTAATTTTCAAAACTTGTGGCGTAAGATACAAAATGGCTCTTTTTAGCCATTCGCGCGACAGTCAGAGAAAAACTCTTTATGCTCGTAGTTGTCAGTTGAAAGTAACGATCTTGAATCTATCGCTGGTAATAAAAAATTAAAGGGAAAATACCAGAGAAAAATCAGAATTCGTTCTTTTGTGATGGTTCGTTGTTTCTCTTCTTCTTTTTTTCTTTCTGATCGGCGGATGTTTTAATTATCAGATGTTCCAAACAGAACGAGGTGAACACAAAGGCAAAGAAAGCCTTTTAAATACCCAATTTAATTACTACCTTGTACTAATTTCTATTTCAGAAGTCTCCCATGGTGAGCAGCGGAAATTAATTCGACGTAGATTGCACACACCGACCCGCGCAATATTCAATTGTTCAAGCCTATTTAAACCAGCGCGCAAAGATCTTGAGAAACAATAGCAATTTAAGAAAAAACCCACGCAAAGACATGTTTTTCTACTTATGTAACTCTTACCAAACTCATCTGCTATCCATCGCAATGCCGCTTGGTAGAATAAAATGGTTTTTAATTCTTCTTCCTTTTTTATTCAATTTACCCATGATGTCGTTTTCATTCATTCAAGAACACAAAGAATATAAAAAAAGAAATTTTCCTCTTGTCAAGGAAATAGTTACTCATGCAAACTGACAAAAAAGATCAAAAGATTTTTTAAAAAACTCAAAAACCGCTTGACTATCGAACAATTCTAAGGGCGTTGCATCAACAAGTGATTCCTGTCCTCTTATATCAGAATATCGTCGATGCCGGTGCTCAATGCGTTCATCAGCGAACTTTGTATGAATTAGAAATGATTTCTCATCGCAAAATAAACCTACGCTCAGCCTCGTTAAAAGTGTCAAATTCTTTTAAAAGTCAATACAGAGTATGGCCAGTTACTTATAACGATCATGTGTGATTACCATTCAGCTAAGCAGTTCAAAAATTAGTCAAAGATAATAATTCGTTGTGTTTGTTCTTTTATGTTTCTTTGTCACTTTCATGACCAGACGTCTGCTCAATCTTTATGGGTCCGGAACAATTTCGCATAGGACATAAATAAATTGTCTTGATTGCTTTGCAGTTCTTGGATATATAAGGCCGACGGAGATGGTTCGTGTGGCTAATTTCTCTTTCACATGCAACTTCGCTTGTAACAAGTAGAGAATATCTATCAGCATCATGCCGTCTGGAAGACTCACATCTGCATTGCTTTGTTGTGTTCTCATATCTTCCGTTCTCGTTTTCTCTGAGGCATTTTTCATCAACAAAGTTGGTAAAAGAGCTACAAACTTAAAGGTAAATATTGAATATGTATATCAGTTTGCTCTTGGAAAATACTCCATCGAAGGATCTGATTTTTTAAGTTTTTTTCTACCGGCATAAATGAGTGTACATCAAAAGTAAGACGTTGAACTAAACTGTTTTTTTTTTTTTTGTAATACTCAAAATTTTTTGTTGTTAAACTTTAGGTAATTTCTTGCATCTTCAGTCGCAAACTATAATTCTAACGAGGCTTTTTCAAAGTAGTGGGAAAATTCAAATTTTCCCACTACTGATAGCTACCTACTCGATAAGGATTATAATATTTCGATTCTGAGGTAATGACGATTGTTTTGAAAATCGGGAAAAAATCCAAGTTCCAAAAGATATATGGTCTGGTAACCACTTATGCAACTTGATCTTTTTTTTATTTCTAGAAATAACAGTTTTAATTTGGCATTAATGAATTATTGCAAAAGTAATCATCTATCTTTTTCCATAAAGATTTTTCATCATTAATTGTTGATGTTCTTCTGTTATTCAAAGCTTCAAAGAACTTTCCATGATGTCTGTCGACTCGCGCGAGAACACTGTGGCGGAATCGACTCTCAGCAGTTGAGGTCACGTGATATGGAAATACACCACGACCATACAGAGGAGAGACAGTTAACAGGAAATGAAGTTTCGCCTTTACTATCTTAGAAAATCACGTGATTGATCTCATGTCAAAGTTTTCGAAGCTGACTTTCTTTACGTAAAGCTTGAATTTCGTGAAGACACCACACGGACGTAACGGAAAGATTATAACGCAAGTCGCAGAAGAATAAATAATTCAAGAGGATTTTGTTCGCAGAATATTTTACAGCTATTTGTACTACTTACTGAGTTGTTTTACAGAGTAACAGCTTACTTCATAAATAAAAATTATACAAGAAAAATTCCCAGCAAAAAGGTTCAAATCTTTTGGTTACGTGAGATATTACGGACTGATACAATTGGTTCCGCGCTCAAAATAAATTGAACTAGGCATCTAGAAAATTCTGACTTCCAGATCATATGGTATGATAAAAGGGCTCCGCTGAGTGTTTAAACCAATTTTGGACGTCATCCATGATCTATAGATCACAAGAAACACGCGGAAAATAGAGCTTAGTTCTTTTAGGCAGTAAACAACGAAGTAAAACGATTGAAATCACGAGCTTACCTGAAAACGCTTAACTTTCAAAAATGTTCCTGTTTAGGGTACATCACGTCTGGGGTCCAAGTTCTCACTTGAAAACACATGCTTAGTTACTAACCCTTCGCTACTTTCAATCCAAAATTAATCTCGTAACACGCGAACATGTTCTCTTGTCTCTTCATTAATTTCCAAAATTGAGCGTCATTTTAGACAAAATAAAGGAAATTCAGATCAGTATCAGTATAGCTCGGCCAAGGACGCTATGTAAAAAGGCCCGTTCATTTTACGATAAAGCACCAATCAAAGTAAAAGTTGCCTGTGCACTGCAAAACCAAATGAGTACCTAAAGTTTGCAAGTAATATAACAGAAGTACTTTTGTTAAGAAAATCTCCATGTTAAATGACATCCAAGCTAGATGACATGAGGTGGTTGTCAGATTGTGAAGCCGAATCATTCCTTCCTTGAAAGCGCGTTATCGCCTGTAGTTAGGTCTGGCTCTGAATCTTAAATTAATTGCTGATATATCTGAAATTATCCAAGCTGACTCATCAAAAAAGTTCGTGATTTCAAAAGTTCTATCAAGAATGGGGTAGAATATCTTTAAATGTTGATTACGAAACCGATGGTGTGTGCCTCTTTTAATGAAAGGGAATATTCTTTATTTCTCAGCGTAGGATGGCTGTGAATCAAACATTAGTGAAAGGATCATTTTGAGAAGATGTCTCGATCTTTTAGTTGTACAAATATTTTCCTTTGGAAGGAAGCCTTACGCCCACTTGCAAGCTACTCGTTTGGAAAAAGTTAAACTAAAACAGAACCGCAAATTGTATTGAGTCCGTTGCGGAAGACTGAAGTTTTTCCGTAATGGCAAAGATGTAGACGCTATGATTCTGACGATTTTTTTAGCCTCATGATCAGAATTCCATGTTAACACTTTTTGCATATAAAAGTGATGCTGATTTCATGCAGATGACTTGGAAATACTTATGATCATTCATTTTTCCTTGAATCTAAAAGCAGCGCCTTTTTTCCATTATAAGATGGCATAGCCAACCTCACGTCAAAGCCTTCGCGTCGAAACGTAAATTTGTTCATTAAAAGCAGCCCCCGAAATCTCGAAGGACAACAAATTACTGTAGTAAAGTTTTTCGAAAAATTACTCCGGCGTAAAAGGCGGCACCTGTCTACTTTGACACGATATGCCACTTAAACTTCTCAGACTTTCTGTCAGCTGAAGACACTTTAAATTTCATGCGATAACGTTTTCTTCTGTCTCGGGCCGTTTGAAAAAAATCAACTGGGACTATTTCAATTGTCTGTGAACAAGAAAAGATACTTTTTCACTACCTATCTAACTGATTTAAACAGAAAGTTTTCATACAAAACCCTTCCTTTGTCGTTGGCGATCATCTGTAGTTGACGATCATCTGTAAAGCACGATGATTTCGCTTTATTTTAATTCATGAAGCAAGGATAGAATTTACATGAAAGGTGACATTAACAAAGCACGTAGGTGAGCTTTTTAATAAAAGGGGCTTTAACACGACTTGGGTGATGTAATTTCTATTACTTCTTGTTCAAAATGTTACCTCCAAAAAGATAAGATAAACCACGAGCTTTAAATCACCTGCTGTACATTGAGAATGTTACTTTGTCTTTCAGTTAAGAACGCTTTTGGCCATCGATTGTGAAATAAGGTTCAAACTCCAATAGTGAATCATTTCCACAGGAAGTCATGCCAATCACATAAACGTACCTATTAGAGCAGTTGTGTATAGAATCAATCATTGTGTGGGAGTCAAACCTTTTTTACAGCAGACGCGCCCTTTTTCTTTTATTCATTTTTACACATTTGTTGCCGTTCGTTACAGGGATGTAAACGCTCTTTTGAGAATACCATGCGATAGTAGAGAGTTGGTCATAAAAGAAACAAATATTAACGATCACGATGCATCGATTCCCTTGTGAAAGCAAAACGTTGACACCCTCCGTGAGAAATTATAAACCCTACCAAGGCATAAGTGACTTGGGAGAGCAGCTGAAGAAACAAGTTAAACGAACACGTGTTTTCACAGCTTTGTTCTAGCAACATGGTGGCACGATAAAACGTCGTCTTGGCCAATCAGAGAGCGACAAATGTGACAACTAAGCTTAAGGTAGCAGTGAAGGAAAGTTTGCAGAGTCGTTGAATAGAGGGCTTATATATCAACATGAACTGAACGTGATGCATTCGTATCCGTCCCGTCGTTACAATCTCGCATGCTGAGTCAAAGGTCGATTTTATGAAAAAGAAAAAAAAAACTTATGGCGAATTTAAGGTTTATCTACATCGTACTTTTCCTTTTCATCCTTTCTTCTTTGATCACCGACGATGAGGCATTTTCCAGCAATAATAGAGTCGGTAAAAGAAAGTTCAAGGTAAATATTTGTTATTTCATATTTCACACGCAAGGAAGTTTGAACGCTTGACGACGCGCGAGTTCTGCTGAAGTCTTATATAACGGAGAAGTTAAATGGCTCATCATTAACAAAACATGAAACAATGTCGAACTCTGTAGAAACTAGTCGTAAAGTTTCAAACTCTTTGATCACATTCTATTTTGCCATGAAGCTTCTGTTTTTCAGACTTTTAAAGCTGATCTCAGTTTTCTTTTTTCCTTTTTTTTTTTTTCTTGTCCCTGTGGATGCCGTGGATCGGCGAAAGTTTGGATTTTTAAAAGATTTTTACAGTAGTTTAAGGCCTTATTTGAACTTTTGTCAGTTTCATTATCTAAAATGCTATTGAAAGACAACATTCAACGATTACTTATCTCAGTCGTTGACTGAAATTTGAATTTAACAGTAATTTTGCTTTATTAGGGTTTTGTATTATCTTTAGGGTCATATCTCTATCATATCTATCATATCTCTATGTTATATTGCGCACTCGATCATATCTTTATCGCATGCTAGACTGCGCAATATAAGAAATAAACATCATCATCATCATCACCTTCCCCAAAAATTAGCTAGCCTCTATATGTCCTAATTTATCGATTTCAGCTTAAGAGAAAACTAAAGCTGGCACCAGTTCTCAGAGTGATGAGCAAACAGACTACGCAGATGCAAGCAAAAGAAAAAGTAGAAACAAATGCAGACAAGCAAAGGATTCCGAATGGACTAACATGCCCAGAGAAACAATAACAAACCACTGACATTGAAGAAAGTTGGCGTTTATTTTGAAGCTAGAAACTGCGGTTAAAAATTTTCAATCAAATGTTTTACGATCCGAGGATATTATTACATGGTCGTGCAATGATACAGTTCAGAGAACTAAAAATATTGTTAACACGAGGAAGGAGATAAAATTGCTATCCATGAGTGAATATGAAACAAATGATGATCAAGTATTAATGAAATGTTTAATAAAAAATTATTTTAAACGCTAATTAAGAGCACTGAGTGCAGTAAAGAAATTACAGGTCAACTTGAAATAAACCGTAATCTGGCGATATCGAATTTTTTGTCAACACTTTTTTTCCTTTTTCGAAAAAGGTCAAATCAAATTTCAATAATGTTGGTATAAAAAGGAAAATAAACCTTGATAAAATTGGAAAATGCTGCCTTGATGTCCCCTTGTTACCATGGCGATATTGCTGTCAAAATGTGACATCAGAGAGGCAGGTTTCTTTTGTAACAGCCATCCTTACGAAGTTTATCTAGTCTTCGAACTCCTGTGATCAGCAGATAAATCAAGTTGCACAGGCAAGTTTCCAACCAAATCAATGAGTACAGTAGGCTTAGTGGTCTTGAAAATTAGACTACTGGATCTACAAGCTCAATGGATAGAAAATCAGAAAAGATGAGTCGATGTTATACTATTGAAAACCAGTTGGAAATTTTAATTGCGCGTGTTTCAATTACGCAGCAATTCAATACTCAGGGAAACTACTCTATATCTGTATTTGACACTTAATAATAGATCGATTGATGTACTGTTAATTAAGATACCCTTGTGAGACAAAAAGCTTATGGAGGTGAAGAATCGCTTAGCACGTTCGAATGAGTTCTAGTAGCTTTCCTTGCCATCATGTGCAAAACAATATCTTGGATAAAAAGCGGGTTTTTCTAATTTCTATTTGGAATCGAAGACTGTCTTTTCACACTAATCTGGAGAAAGTTCTGGCTCAAGTCCGAAAACCACGAATGAATCTAGGCAATATAGGGAGGTTCTGTGAATGATAAATCAGTTCCGTGTTGTTCGGCGTCGTATTTGACGTTGCAAACAAAAAAGTTTGCCCACCCTTCCGTTTGTTGTTCATATCATAGGAACATATCCTCGTGAAACGGAAATTTATTTGCATCCAAAATTTTGACGCCACAGGTAAGACAATGACATTCGCGAAATTTGCAAAACAATTTTACGATTCCAGTGCAAACAAACTCACAAAAACACTGCAAGCCTACTTCCGAGGCAATTTCATTACTTTTTAGAACAGAGGAACCGTTTGAGGATGTTTGACCCAATTTATTGGTTTATTTTCGAATTATTCGGTACAGGGTTACATTTGCACCGATCAGGAAATTACCTTTTAAATGACAAAATCACAACTTCAAAGAAAGAAATTTGCTTTATCGGCCTTAAAAATAAAATATAAGATCAACAGGGCCAAACTGTTAAAAAACACCAACGTTATTATAACTCTAAATTTTTGCTATCATGATAGTCGTTCGTATTTATAACATTTCTCCGTCAGTGTTACAAATGCGATTATTTCTATGTTTTACTAAATTGATTTCCGAGCTCCTACTTGCTGAGTATGGTGAAATCTCGCGAAACAGCTTCATAAAATCGAGCTAGTGCCATGGTAATGATTGTAACTTGAATTGAAGTTCTATCTCAAAAGATATTTATAAAGATATCGATTTAAAGTCATTCAGGAAGATTAAATGCCAATCTTCAGGTTGTTTTGTCTTTTTTTCCGGTGGAGAGCCTCAGTTTTGAAAGTAGAATCATAATCAGGCAAGGTTTATTAACGTAAATGAAATAAAATGAAACTAATTTGCTTTATTCGAAAGATCAGATAGAGCCGTTACGGTTTTACCTAAAAACTACAGTCTTTTCAAACTGAAAGAAATTAATTTTAGCATTAGTTTGATCTAAAAGAAATAATTGAAATCATGAAATATGGCCATCATCAAATTAGTTTTTGCCTCATGTTCAATATTATATCCAAGGACATTTCACTGAGTTTTCTGAGCTGCTGTTGACACGAATTTATCTTAAGATTAAAAAATTTTCAAATGTCAATAAAAAATATTGATAATGTATTCTTTTGTTTGTCGCACGTAAGGAACACCTTTCATCAAGGCTTGAAATTATGTTTTATAACTTACTCTCTTCTCAAAAAGAAGCGGAAATTGAGTGATATTATCAAATCAGAAATAAATCCAAAAGTGTTTTTCTACTGACGTAAAGAAAGATTACATGACGTTACTTAGAGAAAATATCAACATCAGCCTCAGCGTTTTAACACTTCGTCCTTAAGGCAACTTTTTTATTTTTCTGAAAGCGGCCCGCATATTAGCATTTTTGGTGATTGTGAACAAAAGATTGAAGGAACCGCATACAGTAATTGAGGAGCCTCGTCCAGCACAGAGACAAAAAATTGATCAAATAACAATTAGTTTTTTGGTTTATGCTTCAAGAATGAGTGACATTTAAATGTGTAAGACAGGGAACTCGAACATCAGTTGGGAAGCCGAAAAAGGAATATAACATCGATCCACTTCTCACCTCGTATCAGCTCCGATCGCTACCTACACAATTATCAGCTACGCAGCAAAAAAAATATATTATTATTGATTATTTTATCAGCGACAGCCTTACTCAAACAAACGCTGCAATTATAGTCACACGACAATCTGACTGCCGCAAGATGTCGATTGATTCAGTTCTCACCACCTCCTTCATGGTGTTCGTATCTGTTGTAGGAACCGCTGGAAATTTATCGGTCATTGTCGCCATTCTTTACAAGCGAAGGCTAAGAACTATTCCCAATTATTTTATCTTTGATTTGGCTGTATGTGACTTGCTGACAGTCTCCCTGGCTGTTCCTTTACGTCTTGTAGAAGTGTTTCAGCCGGGCCTCATTCCTTGTGGTGTTGTCATAGCAGTGAATATTCTCTTCGATGGATTATCAAGGATAAACATCGTTTTTATCTGCATTGACAGACTTACAGCTGTGAAATTTCCTTTCAAATACAATTTGTACATGACAAACAGAGCTGTTGCTGTTTTTGTGGCAAGTGGATGGACTATCGTGACACTTTTTGCAATTTTACCGATTGTGGGCGTCGGCTTAGCTCCCGAAGAAGTCCTTCGCCACAATCATGGTTTATGCTTCTTCTCAACAAATTTATCCACTTCGTATTTGCTAACGTTTCTGATCGGTTTCTGTTTGTTGCCGTTGATATTGGCTACATCCATCAACTGCTTTCTTCTCAAAGCCAGCCACAGACAATTGCGGGTCATTCACGTACAACAAGTGCAGGTGGAAAATAGTGTTAACACTTACTACCGTAATGTTAGCGCAATGTTATTCAGCGGCAGAAATCAACCGGCAAGTACAGGGCAGTACAACAGGACATTCGCCCTTAAACAAAAGCGAGTTGCAAGGATGGTCATAATTTTGGTGGGGTTTTTTATAGTCCTTGTTCTGCCTATCACAATAATTGATCTTGTCGGAGCATTTGGAGTATCTAAAGTGCCGCCTGCAGTCACTAAAATTGCCGTTTGTATGATATACACAAACGCAATGATAAACGTTTTTGTTTACGCGGGCTTTAACGGAGAGTTTCAAAGAACTTTTGTTGAGATGTTTCAAGCGGGTAAGGCAAAATTCCGTGCTCTAGTATCTCTCTAGTGATTGAAATAAATATCTATTGTCGTTTTTACGACCAGCTAAAGATGAGGATATTCCAGCCTAAAAATACCGATTCTTATACTGAACAGTTTATTCAAGGATTTTTCTACTTTTAGATCTGATTTTCAACCAAAAACCACATTTTCATTCTTATTAGTGTTTCCGTTCCTTTGCAAGTTGTTTTACTTCAACTGAAACCGCAAAAAGAGCAGTTTGGCTAACTACAGAAAAAGTTAACAATATAAATGAATGCATAATTGTATGAGTTCTTCAAACCTCCAATTTACGCCTCCGTGCGCGCACGAAACTTGATCAAGTTTAGTCATGAATACATGGGCAGTAAACATATATACACAAGTTAAAATTCACCTCAGTAGCATAAACTGAACCCCTGATATGATCAGTTTTTTTTATCAAGTTTTAATTCCGATGGAGATCGTTTAAGACAGTCTTGAATGAAAAATTGACTCTCAGCATTAAGTTATGTGACGATGATGGAGGTGTATATTTTTCTAATAGTTTTGTTTGCTTTCTGTTGATTTTCAATAAGTAAATTTAATTTCAAATTTTCTATTGAGGTTCTGGAAGCCCTTTAAAGTAGAATAATTACATTGTCGTATTGTCTAAGTTGGAAATTCAAATTCTCTTTTTTTTTTTTTTTTGATGACCAGATTTTGTTTGCAAATATCCAGCAGTGGAACATTTAAATAGGGCTGCAAAAGAAGGGAAATATCATATCAAAACACAAATTAACTTAAAGAAATGCGATTTCTTAATTACTTCAATGAAGAAAAACTGAACTAATGATTAAATTGTAATAACAAGTATTTGAACTTTTATCCTGTTATGTAGATTTGATAAATTTAACTCAATTTCCGTTTTAATTTAATAACGTTGACAATTTGATTTCCAAACAAATTATGGGGATGTAATCTGTATCGCAGCACACTTATTATTATGCATTTGATGAGCCGCATGAAGACTCTTGATTTTTCATATTGATTTTTCTGTCTCTTCAAAGCTTGATTAAAAATTCAGTACATTTCATACACTGCATGAAAAAGTAACACATGTTGTGCTTCCTTTGATTTTTCAAAACATTCGCTAGAGGGGCAGGCCGTTTGTCAAGGTTACAGAGAAGCAATTTACATTTTAGAAGTCCATTCTGAGTTTGAGCTTTTCCGCAGAGAGATCATTTACTGCAGTTATTTCGCGATTCACACATCTTTTTTCTTCAATATCAATTATTTAACCGAGAGAGGATTTTTAAATGAACTTGATTTAACGAAAAACGATTATTCAACTGTTACTACTATCCTATTCAACATTCGCTCTGACGAAGGGCTAACGCTCAAGACGTCAGTTTAGAAACTCTTTACGGTGGCCAATTTACATTATCAACTCAGTTCCTAAAATCAAATTATCTTGTCTGAAAGACCAACAAGGGCTTAAGAGGGCAGGAAAGACTGGGTCGGTAGAATAGAATTTCCCATTACTTAAAACAAAAACAAAAGGAAAGAGAGGGATTGCGGAAATCAGAGGATAGAGCTTTGAAAAATTATGGCGTCGGCAGGGAGAAGAAGAGATGAGGGCGGAAGAGGAGCGAAAAGCAAAAACTGCGACAATAATAGCGCTAAGATAACTAAATCCACAATTTCAAGCTCCCCTCTCTTCACGGAGATCTGAGAATACGAGTCTGCTGACATCAATTCTAATACCTCTATCAGTCTTGAAGGCTCTTGGTGGCCTGCCTAAAAAGTCCTCTCGGCTAATTTTAATTTGCATTCAAAATGGAACCTTTGCTCGCACTTGTTGCAATCCAAAGAAATAACAGTTCCCTCAAAATCATTTCGGAAAGTTCATAATGAGAGACGAGGAAGTTAGAGGCTTATAAGTCGAAAGTTATGAATTAAGATCTCGAAGCCGGTAGTCAGAGAATTATATGTCAATGGTTCGAAGTACACTCCAAACTCCGAAATCGAATGTCTAAAGTCGTAAATTGAAAATCCGAAGCCGGAAGTCAGAAAATTTTACGTCAATGGTCGGATGTAAAACTCCGAACCCGAAATCGAATGTCCAAAATTAAATCCGAAGTATGAAGTCGTAGATTAAAAATTCGAAGCCGGAAATCAAGAAATTGAAAGTCGATAGCCGGAAGTAAAAATCGAATGTCTGAGAACCAAAGTTAGAAATCAGAGGTCGGAGGAATCGTTGAAGCATTAATTTTCTGGCCGGTAACGAAACAAGTGACAATTGTTTCCATTGAGCCTTTATAGACAACTAATGATAAAGGGAACATCAGGTCTTGAAACTCACAGCAAAGTCAATAAGAGTCTATTTATAAAGGTAAGCACAAATGTGAAGTATTTCAGGTGTATTTCGAGGTTCAGTATGGCGTTTTTTTGTTTTTTTTTAATTATTTTTTGTTTTTTGTGGTTTACGGGTTTGTTTGTTTGTTTTTTTTTTTTTTTGTTTTCATTGTTTATTTTTAATTTATTTTCATAGTTACCTTTTTATTTTAAATTGTTCCTTTCTTTATTTTTCAAGTCAAACTTTTATACCCTTTTTCCTCGAATAAGCGCCCAGGCGCGCATTTAAAATTTCAGCTTAAAAGGAGGGCACTTATTCGCAGGAGGGCGCATATTAAGTTAGCGTAGCAATAGGAAAAAAATTAAAAGGACAGATGACGCAAATATATGGAACTCTGCTCGAAAATGAAGACAGAAATAATTGGAAGAGACTTAACGGAAAAGAAACTACTCTCCTGCACTGGTTCCGCTGTAGTCGAGGCTTAACGAATTACGAATAAATTAGCAATGGAAACAGGTTTTCCACGTATCCCTACTATTTAAGACCGTGAGGGAGGAAAGGGAGAGGCACTTATTTGATGGGGCACTTTATTGACATTATGGCCTAGGGAATGAGCGCTCATTCGGAGGGGGGGGCGCTTGTTGGAGCGAGGGCGCTTATTCGAGGAAATACGTTATTTCATTACTTATCATTTTATTTTTTGACGCTCGTATGATACGTATTAAGGCACTGAAACTTTAAAACTGCTTCTTTTTATGATGATCAGATCATGCATAGACACTGCAACGCTTACACCGCTTCCCTTAAGATAAAAACACGATGAATAGACACCGCAACTTTAAAACTGCTTCCTTGTTGACAACCACATGATGCTCAGACACCGCAACTTTTAAACTGCTTCCCTGTTGACAACCACATGATGCACAGACACCGCAACTTAAAAACTGTTCCCTTGTTGACAACCATATGATGCACAGACACCGCAACTTTTAAACGGCTTCCTTGTTGACAAACACACGATGCATAGAAACCGCAACTTTTGAACTGCTACCTTGTTGACAAACACATGATGCGTTGACACCGCAACTTTTAAGCTGCTTCTTTGTTGACAAACACGTGATGCACTGACACCGCAATTTTTAAACTGTTTCCTTGTTGAAAAACACATAATACATAGACACCAGAACTTTCAAACTGTTTCCTTGAAATGCTTTTCCTATAAAAGTTCGAAAGTAGAAGGTGGTTTCTTAAGCCAAACCTTACAAAGGAAACGGAGCAAATGTCTCATGTCACAGTTGCAGTCATTATAACCAATGCAAAGGGTGATATTTAGTTACAGCTTATATTTTCATTATATAACCGCCAAGATACGTGTATATTACATATTGTACAGTTTATACAAACTTCATGAAGAATCGTTTTATCTCATTCCATTCTTACCTGAACAGCTAAGCAGCACTCTTTGCATGTAGAGTTCTGTTGATCGGTTTCCTCCATTTCTGCCTTGAATACCACTGATTTGAGCAGATACTTGATTCCAATAATACTAAAATAAAACCCATACAGCCATTTGATAACAAATACGCACAGAGCAAACATTATACAATGTACATTCACTGTAGAGTCCTGATGTTTCCCGAGACGAAGTCGAGGGAAACGTCAGGATTCGAGGAAAAAACAAAACTAACTAGTTTCCCGAGGGATCATACATTAAGTGCTTTGCTATATATTTAGACTTTCCCTTAAATAATCATAGGGAAAAAAACGTGCTGTTGTATTCGGTGCGCGGGCAACAACTGCGCAATTGTATCCCGGTCGGGACACATGACCAAGAATCAACCAATCACAGTGCTCGTTTTGTTGAGTGAAAGTCTAGGTATATAACAATGCTAATTATGTGATAAGAACAATAACTGCACCAGTTTCATATATCTCAGCCGGCAGATAAAGTACCTGAGAACAAAATCGGTAGACCTGAGGTTTAACTCCCTCTTCAACTCCCTGTATTTCTGTTAAAAATAGCATGCATACATGGGTTTCTTTGTTTAAATTTGATTCGTTTGTTTCGATGTGATTTTTGTTTTCATTTTTTTTCACGTTTAATATTCGGCTTAAGATGATTTTGATTCTAATCTTTCTTATTTTCCGTAGATATACATTTCATAATTCTCAGCCAGTGTATATTCAAAATTCCAATTGCTTCTAATATCTTTACTTAAAGTTGATGTGTTTAGTGACTGAAACAGCTCAAACGTACTTCACGAATCGTCGATAACTCTAATTTATTTCTTACCTAAACAGTTAAGCAGCTCTTTTTATATTTAAAGCCCTTTTGGTTTGTCCACTAGATCGCTGACATGAAATCCAACTTCAATATATTTGCAGTTTGATTCCAGCAAAACAATAACTACATCTTTATCACCTGCTGATCACACACTCAAGAAGCAAACAAAATACAATGCTTAGTACGAGAAAACAATGACTGCACGAGATTTGACAGCAAAACACGTATATTGGAGGTTTGAATCCCCACAAGTGTCAACCAAAAGTTTTAATTTCCGCCTGTATTTTATACCGAAAATACACGGTATTATTTTTAATTCCTCCGTGAAAAGTCGACCCACATTTTTCTCAGCTCAGCTGGAAGAGCATTTTATACCAATATTGGAAAGTCTGAGGTTTGAATCCTCAGGTACATTTACCCAAAATGTTTCTTTCTAATAAATAAATAATTGACATTTAAACAGGGTGACCCCTTCAGTCACAAGACTGGTATCAACGGGGGCCCTGCTGTAAGGGCATTTCGTAGCAAAGTTGAATGAAATGAGATTTGAATCCTCACAAAGGTCGACCCGAATTTGTTGTTCTGCCCAGCAAGTAAAGCTGATGGCGAAGTTTAAGGTGTAAGGTTTTAATCCTAACAGACGTTTATCCAGATGTTTTTTTTTATTCTGCTCAGCTAATAAAGTAATGGGCAGTTTTCTTGGGAAATACTTTGGATTAAGATATCATAGACAATTAGTTCTTATGGTCCCTCTCAAGCTAAGCTCTGGAAGCTTCAGTCGCCATTATTGAGTTCTACTGAGACCAATTTGTCTCATTGTTCAGTTAAGAAAGTATTCCCCTGACTTTGAATGCCAAATGTGCCGGAGAAAAGAGAAAATACAATCCCTGCTTGAATACAGACACTGTCCTCTGGTGGTTACAGCCGACACCTGAAATGGGTCAAGACCTCCGGGTTTGAGACCTATGTATCGACTATTCTCGTTTCATCAAAAACAAAAAACAAAAAAAGGAAAAAAATGATACGAGCTTACGCCGAGGTACCAGAGGGCGAGACCGAAGTATGGGCAATCTGCACTGCACCTCTCCTCGGGACGCGAAAATAAACAAGCACTGAGTGGAGTGCACGAAACTCTCCACCCAATTGGGATCGCCTTATTTGGGCTGACTGCTTGAGGTTCGAATCCTCAAAAGGGACTCAGATTAAAATATTTCTTTTTCACAATCCTATATATGGTACCATTTGATTTCTGCGCTCCTAATTGTCCCCTGGCAGTGAAATGTCTTTCCCTGGAACATGATCCTCCAGCTGGAAAAGATAAAACATATGAATAAATTACTAGGAATTTATAAGAGAGGGAAAATCTATTCACAGGAAATCACATCATGTAGCACATTAACTTGACATCAGTCTAAAGGGCTGATCACTTCGAAGCTTTAACCTCCCCCCTTCCTCCCAGGTAGCCCACGGACATTTCAACATCGTCTGTGTCGGGGGGTGGGGGATTTGAAACTGAAGTGTTACGTCTTTCCAGCGCAATACAAGTGTTATGTTTTTTAATCTAAAGCTGTTTTAGGTAAATAGCTCACTTTCGCGAGTAAATGGCTCAGAAGAAAAAGTCTATTCGGTCCAGTCTGGGTTTTAAGGCTTTGTCCATAAGTAGAATGTCATGATCGCTGACTTTGCCTTTTACAAAAATATTGACCATTAAATCCTGCACTTTGGTGGAGTATTTAAACACAATTTTTGCCCTAAGGGAGGGGGGTACGGGAATTTTAACTGACCAATCGGTAAAAGTTATGATGCCTGGGGGTGCCATGGGGGTTGTTGAAGCTTTGAATTGATTAACGCATAAACGATGCTTTATTTGTTCAGTAAAGTGCAACTAAGATTAATTCCATCAAAATGATTTGCAAATATTACTCTGCTAACTGAACAAGGGTTTTGACTTTTATTGTTTCAATTTTTCCATGATTTCTCGAGAAACGCTTTGTGTGTATTTACATTTCATTATTGCCTCTGACAAAGTTGCAGTCCTCCATCAGTTTATATAGAAAAATTTTGCAGGTTTCTAAGGCTAGCTTCTCCTTCAAAAAAAAAGGTACTTTGGAGTCTGTTTGGATTTATTTTAGAGCATATTTCATCGTTGGGTCCCAATCTTACTCTTGAATTTCATAACTTCCAAAATTCCCACCTAAAAATAAATAGCACATCTATGTCAGGAAGGAATAAAACCCCGGCCCTTTTCGAACATGTTGTTCGAATGGCCAGGAACATTTACCTTGGTCACTGCCTTTCCAAATTAGGAGTGTCCGCCTTTGTAATCACGCACAAGTTCAGCGACTCTGTTTCAATTAGAACTGGCTATGTCCTACCTCTGGTAACCTTGAACAAAATGGAAAAAGTATTAACTGTATAAATAAGAAATATCTCTTTACACATCAAAATTATGGATTTTCGTAAAATGTCGAAAGCATTGGTAATAGAAAAGACACATAGAGAATAATGCATGGACGCGCGTAGATAGGAAACGGAATTCCTCTTCGAGTGTTTAACTCGATAACGTGTGAGTGAGAAGTCGGGTTGAACACGAGAAAAGAAATTCCATGTCTACAAGCAACAATGTATTATTCTGTTTATCACATAAACCCAATAGCCCTCTACGTACAAGAATAACCGACTTCATTAATGAATGAAAATAAATGAGTCGACAATCCCCGAATAACAATCGTAAATTGCGTTGGCGCTAACTCTTAAGATGGAAAAATGCACTGAATCACGATTATAAAAACAACAATGGTCGTAATTTTCAATATACAAAATTCTCAGTTATTGAATTACACCTTACCGACAGAAGAAATCTTTTAGGTACACGGCCAAAATCGACCGGGGCCAGTTGTCGATTTTCATTCTCAGCCGCGAGAAACGCCATCACCAGAGCCACTGAATACGTAACTTTCGGCTTTTCTTTTCTATATTTTTTTCTTCCACTTTTAGGAAGGTTTGAACCTCACTGTCTGTCGGTGATATGGATTTTTTAGCGTTCTAGCCGCCATAATCCGAGAAAGTTCCGACAAACTACCTTGTATTGAGAATCGTGAAGGCTTTGACGTTGATTCAGCAACCTGACCGAGTGGCGCGAAAAGCGAGTGACGTGTGAGCAGTTGATTGGTGATATCAAATACACGTTGTGACAGCTTTTCTCAACGCTGAAAAACTTTGTATAACTTACTATCCATCACGCCTATGTGGCACATAGGGCAGCAACGAAATCCTTCTAACCCTGCCTATCTTTAGCCAGTTTTTCAATGGTGCTCCAGCTGTAATTGAGCCCCCTTAGTCTCTTCTCTACTGTCCTCCGCCAAGTTGTTTTCGGGCGCCCTCTGCTTCGTTTGCCTTCAGGTGTCCAGTGCATTGCAATTCTGGCTATGTAGTTACTGGCCTTCCGCATCACATGACCGATCCACCTCCATCTTCTCCTGTTGACAAGTGTACGAATATCCTCCTGCTTAGTTTGCCTCAGTAGCTGGTCGTTTGATATTTTCTGAGGCCAGAAGATTCTCAGAATCTTCCTGAGGTTAGCTGTGTGGAAGGATGCTAGTTTTGAGAGGTCCTGTTCTATCATTCGTCAGCATTCCGAGCCGTAAAGGAGAGTTGACAATACGCAGCTCTGATAGATTCTAAGCTTCGTCTTTGTGCTGTAGCTTGCTGACCTCCACACTGATCTTAAGCTCATAAAGGCATTTCTTGCTTTGTTCAATCTACTTTGTATATCTACACTAGTACCCCCATCTTGGCAGAGCACACTTCCGAGGTATGTGAACTTGTTGGTGTATGGAATTTCCTGTCCTCTTACCCTGATTTTTGTTGGGGAAGGGAATTAACACACATGGCCTCCGTCTTCTTCAAGCTAATTCTCAAGCCGACCTGGTTGCTGAACATGCTGAGCCGGTTTGTCTTTTCCTGAATGTGCTGTCGTGTGTGGGAAAATAGGGCTAAATCCTCTGCGAAGTCGAGGTCTTCGAGTATAGTAAAGGGGGTCCATCTTTTGCCTCTTCGCTGATCTTCCATTGTTCGACAAAGGACCCAGTCGATAGCAATATTGAATAGCATGGACGACATGACACATGGCACAATCTGCCAAAGACTGTCCCTGTGAATGCTGTCAAACGCTTTCTCATAGTCGATGAAATTTACATACAACTCCCTGTTCCACTCAGTACATTGCTCAAGTATGTTCCGCAGTGTGAAAATATGATGCGTACATCCACGCCCCTTGCGAAATCCAGATTGCTCGTTCCGCAGGAGGTCGTCAACAGCTTGGGTGATGCGCTGACCTTGCAAAAGATTTTACTCGGCACAGACAAAAGGGTAATTCCTCGCCAGTTGTTATAATCACTTAGAGACCCTTTCTTTGGTATCTTGATTATCACTCCTCTGCTCCAATCTGTCGGAATTTCCTCCTGCTCCCAGATCTTTGTAAACAAGGGGGTCAGAATGGTTGCAGCAAGCTCAGGGTCTGCTTTAAACAGCTCGGCATTAAGATTTTCATGGCCAGAAGCTTTTCCATTCTTCAGGGAATTAATGGCTTGGATGATTTCCCTCCTAGTTGGAACGTCTGTGCTTTACAATCACGTTGGTTGTATGGCATTTACCTGTTATGATCATGGTGACCTTAAATATTGTTCCTTGCTCATTGCGTGCAGCTGCCTCCTCTGCCTGTGGTGCAAGTTTCTCTATGTACTTCCGTTTATCTGCTCTAGTTCGGCGTTTCACCTCTTTGTTCGCTGCCCGATACATCTCTTGATGTCTTTCTTTAAGCCGTTGGGATTTTTAGTCCATAACTTTCTTCTTTAATCTCCGTCTACTTTCAATTACTTTCCAGATATCAGATGACATCCATTCCTTTGGCCTCCGCTGCCTGCAGCCTAGACATGTCTTGCTTCTATCATTGTAAGCAGTAACAATTTTCTCCCAGTTCTTGTTCACCCCTTCATCGTTAATATCCTCCCTTCCGTCTAGTTCCGCAAGAGCCTCGAATCTGTTGCGCACCTCCAGGATAAAAGATTTTCGCACATTTGGGTGTTTCAGTTGGCTCACATCGAAACGGCTGCGCCCCTTGGTTAGACGCTCTGCACTCTTTAATTTCAGTTTAAGGCAGGCTGTTACAAGATGATGGTCACTTCCAATGTCAGCTCCTCTCCTCACCTTGACATCCCGAAGGGATCTCCGCCATTTTCCATTGATCAACAGGTGGTCAATTTGATTTCTATCCCTGCCATTCAGGGAACACCATGTGATTTTATGGATCTCTCGGTGTGGAAAAAGGGTGCCCCCTATCACCAGATTATTAGTTGTGCAAAACTCAACAAGCCCTTCTCCCTTTTCATTGATGATGCCACTCCCGTGTCTTCCCATCACTCTGTCACTGCCTGAGTTATCGGCACCAACTTTGGCATTTAGATCCCCCATGATGATGATAAGATCTTGCATTGGGACCTGCTCAATCTCTGCCTGGAGCCTGAGATAGAAATTGTCTTTCATATCATCTTCACTATCATTGGTCGGAGCGTAACATTGAATCAGGGTCAAGTTATTTTGCTTTCCTTTCAGCCTGGCCTTTATGAGGCGACTATTAATAGGTTTCCATTCCAACAGCGATCTATCTGCTCCTTACTTCAGAATAATTGCCACGCCTTCACGATGTAACTTATCATCCCGCCCAGAATACAAACCGTCTCGCCTGACAACGTCTTTAATCTCCCTGTCCCTGTCCATCTGCTTTCACTTACGCCCAATACATGCAAGTTATACCGTCTCATTTCTGTTGTAACCTGTGCAAGCTTCCCAGTTTCATACATGGTACCTACATTCCAAAAACCAATCCTGGTCTTGGTTTTTGCACTCATCATTTCCAACTTCATGCCAATAGTTTCCTTCTGGCTTTCACCACTGGTAGTCATACGGTTCGAAGACCTTGGAAGGTCTGCGTGCAGGATATTGGTTGTCTTCGTTGCTGTTTCTGTAACAAATTCTTTTTACAGGATAAGGTTGTTAGCCTTAAGCCTAACCCCCATGCCTGGAGGGCCGTGGGACTGTCTTTAGTCTGGACCCTACGCCTTGACCTTTCCGGCTTAGGAGGCCCTACTAGGGGTGTAAACACCCCCGCCGGCATAACTCTTGGAGTCGCTGGGACGCACAAGCCACTCAGCCACGACGAGGCAACAGTCCCAGTGAGTGGTCTTTGTATAACACCGTAGTTTATATGATAAAGTTTATATGATGTTACATCATTCATTTACATCTACTCTGTTTTTATATAAAATATAATATGTAATTTTGTTTAAAATTAGATATAGGTAACGTGATGTTTCTAATAACATCGAAATCTACGAAACGTTGTTTGAGCACATTAATATGCATTCCGCGAAAACAATTGAATCGTATAAAGTCGGTGTGGAAACTTTCTGCCCATCTACGTCCCGCACTTGTTTGCTATTCCTTTGGTGTGACATTTTAACACACAGCAACTTTCTGATAACAAATTGTTTCATTTACCGTGTTGTAACCTGGAGTTCCAATACTAACAAACGCTTCAAACTAGCCCAATGCTGTTGGAAGTTGTGAACTTTTGGTGAAGTTTGAATTTGAAGCGTGATCAGTTCGCAAGAGTTTTATCATAAAAGTTTTGACAAAACTCGTCCAAGTCTCGCATCTTGGCTGTTAAAAGAACTGCAAGATGTTTTTAGCTATCGTCCACCAGGAATGATAAAGACAGTCATCAAATGTAATGGTGACATGAAGGATATCTAATAAATCCGTCCTTTTCCAGCGTCATAAAATAAACAGTCACCGTTAAAAAATTCAAAAATTACCATTTTGGATGAGGTGCGCATGACAGTAAAAAAAACTTAGTGGAATTCAAGTAGTTTTACGTTCAAAGGCGCAAAATATTCGCACGCACTAATGATCGCTAATTATTTCAAATTCTACCTCTGCAACACGTTTTTGTTCCCTTTTCGCATTTGCATAGCGGTGAAAAATTTCTCCCCCTCTTTGACCCGAGTGACATGTTTTTTTTTTCTTTTTAGCAAAGACGGCTTCATTTGAATGATGCCAAGGGTCTAAGAAAGTCAACCGCTTAATGCAAGCTGGGGCGTGGAGGGGGGTGGGGTGCGGTTGTAATTTAATACATGATTTTAAGTTTCCGTTTCAGTTCATAGAACAGTGGACGCAAAAAAATTATGCGTTCTGGCCTTGTCTTATATTTATCAGCACTCCAAAGCCCCAATCGCAAGCTACGTGTACTAACTTAGTAGACTTCTGAAACATTTCATGGTCCTCTCATTTTAAACCAAAACATCCGTCTTAACCCAGACACCATTTTTTAGGTTACGTCGAGTGTATCGATACCATCTATCTTGTAATTGATTTCCTCAGATTTACTTAACAACAGGCAGCTAGAGAATACATAAGAGAGCCTTATTGAAGGTTCAGGTAGATTTAATCACGACAGAGCCAAAATCCTCCAACTCCCCCTCCCGACAAAGGGAGGGGGAGTTGTCCCAGGCGACAAACTGAGCTTCACCTTGTAAAACATCTGGCCTCGAATGTGCGAAGGTTGTAAAACGCTATCCATAGGATAAATCTCTATCCGTTGGATAAAGCTATTCGTCTATCACTTATCCGCCGGAAAGCAATTTATCCGTTGGATAACGTTATCCGCCCTTCATACAACTGGACCCTGAAGACCCTCAAAATTAGTAAAAATATTGATACTAATAGTAATTTGGCAAAGATGACTTCTTGATAAATGATAAGCCTTGTAATGAATGACTTAAATGAGGAGTTTAAACCAGATCTGACTACTCCATCGACGAACAAAGAGAACAATCAATACAACTGACCAATCACATTGCCTTACTCATTTCTAATTTATGATTCGTTTGAAAGGTTATCTGCTAGGTAAATTCAATGCTGTTTCTGCGCATTCCCACGCAGTATTTTTGTCGAGAAATGGGAAACGTGTTTCGAATAAGTGAGAAATTTTAGCTTATATAGGAGATAAACGGATTTCATGGTGACTTAGTGCTTTCTATTGTAACACTGAAGTTGACTTGGCGATTGATCGTTCTTTTCAAGTGCGTAGCAACCTTCGTTAGCAACTGAACAGCTCGATTGACAACACTTGAGGATTTCATAAAATCTGAACCAGGAATGAGATCATAGGTACCTTGATCCAGCGAAATGTCTTTTTATCTGGCTTTCAAGGTATTTTGTCGTTGGATTACACCCTTATAAAAATACAATTTTGAGCTTTCGGACGAGCCCCGTTGTGTCTTCGAGTTGAGTGGTCCAGCTCGGCTTATGTAAACATGGATGAATTTGATGAAAATGGTTGGGCTCATGTACATCACGCAGCTTGCAATGGCTATTACAAGAGTGTTAGTCGTTTCATAAAATCCAGAGAGGATCAATTAGAGCTTGAGACTCAAGATGGACAACAGCTGACTCCATTTCTACTAGCGTGTATGAACGGCCATGTTGACACCGTACAACTTCTGGCGGAAGAGTTGGGTGCTAATCTCAAGGCTAAAGATCGAAAACTGTTTGGCGCTGTGGAGCTTGCAGCATTGAAGGATCACATTGGCGTTTTGGAGTATCTTTTAAAGTTGGACAGTCCAGATCTCGAAGTGTGGAAAAATCTTATTCGTGGTCTGTCGGTAAGTGATCTGGAGACATCGTGCGCTAAAGCACTAGTGGAACTTACGAGTGAGGGAAACTCTGATCATTTAGAATCGTTTTTAAATGCTGGAGGAGTCCAAGCTCTCTTAGGATTATTGAAAAATTCATTATCCAGCGTAGAGTCAAATATATTTGCTCTTTCTGTGTTGCTGAATCTTGTTAAGGACGAAAGAGGTAAGGAACAACTTTCTAAAAGCAAAGCTGTTCCTCCAATTATTTTACAACTTACCGACACCCCACGAGATGTTTATCTTCCTGCTACAAGGCTGCTTGAGGCCTTGGCATATAATGATGACAACAAAGAGGCTACAGTTAACAATGGTGGAATAGAATCATTGGTGAGGTTACTCCAGCACACCGAGGACGAAGAGGTGGTGGAATCAGCCCTAAGTACATTAAGAGTGTTATCCATCTCAAATTCTGAGGTACAAGCAACTGTGGGGAGTAATAATGAAATATGGAACTCGCTGGTCAGCTTGCTAACAACAGTGAAAAACAAACATGTGCTAGCTGCTGTGGCGAAAACAGTGGGTGCTATTGTCAAGGGAAACATGGCTAATCAAAATGCATTTGTGGCTAAAAATGGAGTTCAGCCATTGATGGAATTGATGCGGTTGCGATCAAGAGAATGTCAATTTGCTTCAGTTGAAGGAATTCATGCACTAGCAGAAGGTAATGAGGGCAATCAGAGAATTGTAACAGAACATGGATGCGTTATGATGCTGATGCGACTGTTGAAGCGATCCAGAGCAGCTGATTTAAGAACCCTCACAGCAGGAGCACTCTGGGCAATTGCTGGGGAAAAGAATGCACAGAGACGGTCCATTGCAGCAGAAATTGGGATTAACCTCCTCATTGAATTTCTATCTGAGAATTTACCTCAGAGCTTACACTTCATTGGCTCAGAAGCTCTTGGTGTTCTTGCAGAGGGAGTCAGAAACAAAAGGGATGAAATTGCCCAAGCAAATGGTGTGATGCCATTGGTTCGTCTTTTGGGGAAATCCAACACACCAGCATACATTATCCTAAGTGTGCTACAGACATTACGCGCACTGTGTCTCTGCCTTAGCTTCAGACCTCATATCCAAAATCAAGATGCTGTTACCAGGGAAGGGGGCCTGAAATTTCTGATCAGATACATGGTGCAAGCAAGACAGGACATTATCAAAGCAGAAGCTGCCTATACTCTTGGCTGTGTTTGTTTGAGAAACTCTACCAACATGAAAGCAACACTGGATCATAAGGACTTCAGCTTTGTTCATATTTTGCGACAGCTTTATGATGATGATGAAGAGGTGCACCTTCTTGCTGGAGCTGCACTCTCTGTTTTTGCTTACAATAATGTGGCCAACCAAAGAAATATTGCAGTGTCTGGGGGAGTAAGGTACCACAGCTTTGTCCCATTCTTGGAGCAGAAAAATGAAAGGTTAGCTACCTATACAGCATTTCAAATGGTGGTTTTATCCCGGATCATTCCAGATGAGGACCAATCTTTGACCTCAGCAACTGGAATTAAAATGTTGGTGTCACTTCTTGACTCAACTACAGAAGACATCCAATGTGCTGCTGCAAATTTTATTGGAGGACTTGCTCATTCAAGAGCAGGAATTCCAGGTGCCATTATCTCCATAGGAACTATCCCCATACTGGGCAAACTGTTGACATCACAGTATGAAACTGTGCAGGCAGCAGCTGCAGTTGCCCTGGGTTACTTGAGCTATGACAGTATTGGGGAAAGACAGCTTCTAAGTTTGTGCCGGCATGATCCTTTTCTTTATGAAGTTATTCAGTTTCATGCAGGAAAAGTGAAACTGTCTCGACAATTTGTTGAGAGATGGCAACACTGCAAGAGAATTGGTCTTCCTCCCATAATGTGAGTGAAACTATTTTTTGAGTGTACCACTGATCTATGTAGTTTATGTGCATGTCCTATATGATTGTTTCATGTAGAAATTGCAGTGAAACAGGGCTGTTCTTGTGCTCCAGTCATGAACCCAAGTCTCACAGACTTCTAACTTTTACTTTTAAGCAACCTGTTTGATTACTTGTACACCCTAATTTGTATTAAAGCTTTCTTGAACAAGGAACCCCCAAAGCTTTTAAGCAAGAGTCTTCAGGCACCCAGTGATTCTTAATAGAGCACAGCTTTGTAACTGTTGAACATGCATGTTTTTTAAATTACTCTCAACTGGTTATTTTCATTTATTTCCAAATCAAAACTTCAAACTGGCAGGGAATTCTTCTTATTGGTCAATTTTTCACAGAATTTTTGAAATGTCAACCTTACAGCTTTTCCTTTGCTAAGGTAGCTTAAGTTTTATTCTGAAACAGTTATTGCAGCCAAGCCCAGCAGAATTAAATAATGTTTCTAAGAAATTATAATGAGACAATAACAGTGTACATAAACGCAATTCATCTCGTCTTTTTAATGTAAACTTTTTCATCCAATGTCTATCATTTTTGTTGGTAAGAAATGAGCAAATTCACATATTTGTATCAGAAATATGTGTAGTTTAAGTGATTCACATCGAGAGATACAATTACAATGATATTTAGAAAATTATTATTTGGCTGATTAATGTTTTATTTCTTTTTTCTTTCAGGAAAAAGCCTGATCCATTTCTGTCTGTGGGTCAGAAGATGGTAACAGCTCATTTTGCACTGGATGCTGAGCAAACATTTACAGTTGCCAGCACTAATGATTCACCAGTGGTTGCCTCAGATGGATTGCCGGAACGGAAATTATCTGCCACAACCAGTATGAGAACTGGTACAATTTTGAGACTTCCAATAGCATAAAAACTGGTTATATTGATAGTAGGATGAAAAAAAAACTGTGCTTGAAATGTGGTCAAATAGTTTTCTGTAAGTTAAGAATATATTCAATGCTGAAAGCCTTCTATAACTACCTCATGTATCAATTCAAAAAATTATATTATCTTAGGACATTAAGATATTCACTATAGTACTGGGATTCCATAGAAATTAGCATAAACTTTAAAGGATTTTGTGAAACCGTGGTGCTGCATCAAATGAGTTGATAGCGCATAAAGAGTTTTAAAGCTGATGTTTCAAGAGTTATCTCTTTGCCATTTGCTCTGAGGAAGGGCGAACACTCCAAACATCAGCTTTGAAACTCTTTACAGCAGCCAACTTACGTTATCAACTAAGTTGATAATACTAAATTAACCTGTTAACTGTGGCTACAATCAGGAAGTGCATTGTTGTTCTGAAAGTCATATTGTGTCGTGTAAGCTGCAGGATATGATATGAATACAAACCCAAGAGAAGTGCTGTATTTGAGCTTCTGATTCTTTTTCCAGTTTCTTATACATCCCAAGTGCTTCTAAACAGTTGACATTAATCCACAGCCCCCTGAGTTGTGCATACTTGCACAGTTAATTTAGAGACCATAGATGATTTCTCAAGCTTTTAAGTCAAACAGATTAGCTGATATTGTAATTTTATGATGTTGTAGTACTTTTGTTAATAACTAACTTCTTTGGACCAATGCCAGTAGGCCAATTTCTGCAGAATCTCTCCATGTTGAACATTATTGTGCATTAATTAAGAACAATTTGATGTCCTCTTTGTTATTCATTTTCATTTATTCAGTATCATTAGAGAGTGTGTTGTGTTTGTAGTGATTCCAGAGAAAGAAAAAAAATTTTAGACAATGAGGTTTTCAGTGAATTTTCATTCTTAAGCTTTGTTTAAGTGCTGCATTTTTTGTGTGAACAACGGTTCCTCATACTTATTTGACTATGAAGATATTTTAAGTGGTTTAACAATTTACAGAACTTTGATCATAGTCTTTAAGTAATACAACTTATTTATTCTGATATCTTGTACATGTATTATATATTTAAATCTGATTAACTGCGGCTAAATAGCCTTTTCAAACATAAAACATTCTTTGTACATACATGAGCAAGTAAATGTGGTTCATACATTTTGCAAACTGAGATTGTTACATGTACAGTGTATGTAAGGATTTAAAAGTTCTTAATTTGTAACTCTCATACCATTGAGTTAGTAGTGCAAGTATTAATGAGCTTTTTCAACATGACTTTTTCATAAAGTGTTATGTACAACGATAAGAGTATGTCTTATAATAAAAAGAGACGTTAGATATACAGCCTGTGACTACTCCTCCCTATTCCCTATAGTCAACAAAGGTAAAGTGGTTGGTTTATTATCTTTTAATCAGACTAGGTAGATTGCTTGCTGTACAAAATTGACTTAGAATTAAAACCCAGCTGTAGTTTCCATTTTAAACATAATAGGTTTTTGTATTTTATTCATTAAATTTGGGGGACAGTACAGGGGAAAAATAACAATATGCACATTGACCCTCAGTTAGCTGTTAATTTAATCCCCCCCTCCAATTCTGCCCACCATGATAAGCCCCTGTCTAGGGGTGGGTGAAATCTTTCCTTTTCTTTGGGTGAAAGGACTAGACCAAACAACAGCTGTATCCTACATGTAGGATGTTTGGGATAACCTGTCTTGTGCCACTGTTTATTAAATCAAGCCACAGCATTACTAGCAGCATAGTGAACCTCTGCTTTCACTGAATGTTTTAAAATTTGAAGTAAATGGAGAGTGAGGAACTTCTGTTTGGGTGTGCCAACATCATGAAAGTCTAGTGTTCCCACAGTACTGTAATACTTTCCAAATCAGATGGAGTTCACACATTTAAGCTGATTGTCAGGCAAATACATGTAGATTGTATTTTTAGCTGCCACCCTTCGCAGCAAACTGTGAAACGCTGACTAACTGCCTAGATTATCCCTCAGTGCAATTTTTGCAGCCATATACAGTTTGTTCCCATTACAAATATTATAAGCCACCTCAGTGACGCACTGTGAGGCACTGATTTACAACTTCCAACAAATGAGTGTTTTCCAAAGCTGCAGCAACTCGTTCTTTATCAGCCAGCTGCTTGTTTACTGAAGAAGAAACAAAGGAACAAGGGAATGCATGGTAACAACACAAACATCAAAATAGTGAACCATGATTCCCACTTGCTTGAGGGGAACGTTGCTAAAATGTCGTCATAGAAAAACAGCAAAAAAAGGAAGAGAGAAAAGATAAATAGGAATTAATAAGCATATAAATCCCCTTCACACGATCTAAATCTGTTGTTACAATTTCCACCTGCTAGAGATGGTTAACACATTAAAGTAAATTTTAACTAATTTATGATTTTTTCCTTTCCTTTTTACCTATTTTTGAATCAGTGGAAACATCATTAATAAAGGGTTAGTCCTGGCATGGGAGAAAAAGATTTTCTTAATCAGTTTGTATGTCATTAGTTTTTGCTGTTTCATTTCTGTCTTTTTCTTTGACATTGTTAGTGTAACAAGGTATGCAAAGTTTTAAGGGGGTAAGTTTCCAAAGAAACTGTGGTGCTGCATTTGTGGGAGAGTATTGCTCTGACAAAGGGCTAACACTTGAAATGTCAACTTTTTTACTCTTTACAGTGGCCAGTTTATGTTTTCAACCCAGTTGTTAACACTAAATTACATGCTATGCAAATTTTTATTTGAGTTCAATTGGGGATAAGCGCAGGTGGTCATTACATCTGTCTGTTACCTCTTAAGTTTACACCCTAGCATCAGTATGTATATTGTCTACATTTTCTAACTGGTGCTTATAAGGAGAATTTGTTTAACAGTCAACAGCTTTTTCAGTTGATGACCATTTCCTTTATTTTCATGACCATAATGTGAGATTCAAGGGCAATATTGTAAGGAGAAATAAGATGCTAGTCACTATCAGAGGTCAGATGGTTGACTCTTTAAAACCTAACATCAGTATGCATATTCTCCATACTGTTCTCTATACATTTTCTTAAGTGCTGCCAAGGAGAATTTGTTTAACAATTTAAGCTTCTTTAGCTGGTGATCATTTCTTCTATTCTCCTGACATTAGTGTTAGATTCAAGGGGAATATTACTAAGAGAAATTGGATGCTAGTCATTCCTTGGGGTTAAATGGGTTAAAGGAGTTTACACTGAATAAACATAGAAAAAAAATCCATTACCTGCATCTTCTGAAGCATGGGCACCAGGGGTTATGTTGATATCAACCTGGAAAATAACAAGTTCAAAAATATTACTAAACTAAAAGTAAATGACCATGACTCTTGAATACTACCTGTCTAAAGAAGTACTCATCAGTGCCTGGTGAGTAAGAGAACTTTTACTTGAGAAATGTTTAAATCAAATATCACGAATACCAAAAAAGAAATAGGTAGCAGGGTACAGCATCATTGGATTTATTCCTGAAATTGACATACTTTCTTAAAAAAATTTGTTTTGTCTTTTCTCTTATTTCCTAAGAAATCATCAAGAACGAGTTTCAATATCAAGGTAAATGCAGAATAAGCTTGGTTACCAGGGGTTGAGTACAAATTTAGTGCTGTAGAGCAAACATTCCTTTTCAGAGATATATAATTTCTCTATTGATGTCACCAGTAAGTTCCTCACAGGGAGCTTTTGACTTCAGAATACAATCAGGTTGAGATCACAGGGATTTAAACACAAACAGGAGAAATCTGTTGTTACAATATGGATTAAATTAGCACAGCGTGAGATCTACTAAATAAAGTATATTGTACCTTGAATCGTTCAGGCAGTGATCTTAAAAGCTGGACTCTTATTGCCAGACCAATCAGGGTTGCCATGCTACAGTGAGGAATTGTTGGGGTGAACTGAACTTTCACATAATTATTTTCATCATCCACCTCTACTAAAGACTGCTCCACAACATTCAGCTGCTCCAGAGTAAGAGGATGTTCAGGATCATTGATAGAACGAATCAGATGTTCCTTCAGTAAAGGTAAATAGGAATTTATCATTGTGGCCAGATCACTTAAATTTTTTGCCAGGTCACATCCACGTCAACCTATTCACACCTTGTTTAACACTTCTGTCATGCTAGTGACAGTAGAAAATTAGAGCATATACAAACAAGGGCACTCAGAGCTATTTACTGCAACAGATCATCAAGTTATGATAAATTACTGAATACAGCTAATCTATGCACCCTGCATAACAGATAGTTACAGGATATAGCTGTTCTTATGTACAAGACAAAAAACAACATTTGCCTAAAATATATTGCAGACCTTTTCCAAATGGCAAACACCACATTTTCACTGAGAAACAAAGAGTTTGCCATGCCTAGATTCAATACAACTACACATGGAAAGTATTCCATCAGATACATTGGCCCAAAGGTGTGGAGTCTAATACCTCAAAATATAAGAGACCTTCCTGCACTATTTGTATTTAGGCAGCGTATTAGAAAGCTTGATTTAAATCCTTACTGGCCGATGCTCAATGTTCTGATTGTATTTTATGTCGTACTTAATAGACACTTTAGTATTTCATTAAGTCTATGCACATGTAAATAATGTCATCCACTACATACTCGTTTTGTCAATTGTAAACAGTGTTATCAATTTTAATTAAAGAGGTATAATAACTGATATTTTAATTTCAATTTATTCATGGTGTCCCCATTTAGTGATTTTTTACTGCTATTTCAGTTTGACACTTAAATAAAGGTATTCATTCATTCCTTCATTCATTCAAGTCAACAGTTTTAGACAAATACAAGTTCTAGTTAGCACAGGGGGTCATCTTACTTTCTCTTTCCGACAATTTGCTTGTAGTTGGCATTTAACTTCTGTGGTTTTCTAGCACTTAGCATCATTTTATGTCGACTGTCAGTAACTGATTCATTGTTGCATGTCTACGATAAATTGTTTTATAACAAGAACCATAGTTAGTAGAGGAGACTACTAGCTATGCAAGAACTGAACATTAACTATTAATTTTGAGAGAGAGTGTCTCCACAGCTGTTCGGTCACGAACCAAAAAGAGACTAGCTGGCTTGTGAAAATTTTTGGACTAAAAAACAAACTCTTGATTGACCAAAAATCCTTGACGTACATGTATAACAATCAAATGGCACTGTCACTTTTAAGCGTGACAGTTCAGGCGATAGAACGAAAGCATTAAAATAACGGATCAAATTATGAGAGAAGCCCGTTGTTAAAGGATATCAAATACTTCTCGTTCATCGATCTTGTCCACAACATCCTCATTTTCTTCGTCAGGGAGAACTTCCCGCTCTGTTTTCTGCAGGAAAATAGTCGGGTTTGCGTTTTCTAAAGTTGTCGCCATTTTGAATACCGCTTCCCATTGAATGATGGGACTGTTCTTGCACTAATGACGCCTGTTTGGATTTAGCTCATCCACAGGACTAGCTATGCCAGACAAACGTATTTATATTTATGAAGCAAAGGAGATCTCTCTGATTGACCTTCGCGAGGTAAAGTTGTAAAATTTGTACTTCTTATCTAGCCTGCGAACGAGCCCTTATTACGAGTACTACAGACCGCGCGTTTCTCCGCCCGCGGGAATTTCGAATTTGTGGTGAAGTCTGGGGAGAGATTTGTCGGGATCTAGCACATCAGTAATAGCTGTGGTTCCCTTGCAAACTCGCGTTGCTCAAAGCATCATACTTTCATGATGGCGAAAAACGCTCTTGCCGAACACTCATAACGAAGACCTGCGTGCGGGCTGTGTATTATGTGGAGATCACTTTCTTCTCGAATTGTATGCGACCGTAGAGAGAACATGGCAGGAAATCTTACAGTATGTTTAATTCAAGTAAGATGTTTTATGTGGTGGTAATACGTTTTACAAAAATCTCTGAGAAAATCAGGTTGATACATGCTTAGATCCAAATCTATGTCACCATGTTTGAGCTTAGGAAATTACCTTACATCAGTAACACAGTTAGCCCTAGACGGCTGGCTTATTTATTAGACTCAAGTGAAACAGTGTTGGATTTTTTATACTGACGTAAGACTCTTCTAGTACTCCAGCGATGTACCTTTATGATCCTGTACGGTAAAAAATTTCTTTTTCAAAGTTGGTGCATTTACACTTCCATACTTGCATTAAATTTTATATATTTTGTTTTTATCTCAGTCAAATTATGTGTGAATGACACAACTACAGCTATAAGTATTTTTCATCAAAAGCTCAGACCAATTTTTTTTTAATTAATTTGTTATGGCAAGCATATTGTTAATCTTCCACTCTACTCAATTACTTTTTTTTCTCGTTTTCCATCTGCCTTCTCTCGCATTATCTCTCTCTCCCTCTCTGTCTCTCTCGTACTTCTTCTTTCATTTCCTTCTTTGAAAACAGCAAAATGTGACTGAGTCAGTCAGATAGTAGGGTGAATGGAAAATAAAAAAAATGGCCGTATCTCTTTGTTATTTGAAATTAAAATAATTATACCACACTGCATTATTTATTTATCAGCAATATTCCCTTTTGAGCTAGGCGGACATGTTTGGCACTGTGGAGTCGGCGGAGGTGGGTATGGTATTTTTGACAGAGGACTCTCAGGTCTCTTCGCATCATTCTCATGCCCCTTGTAATCACCATCGATAGGCTGGTTGTCCTGTGGAGCTGTAGGAATCTTGTGTAACAGGTAGCCTTATAGGATATTTGCGTGATTGGAGAGCTTTAGTAATCTTTGGTTGCTCACAGACTTCCCACTGGTACAAAACAATTTTGGGAAAAAAGAGATCTTCAGTCACCGCGCTTGATTTTCTAAAATAGTTAGGTGTTCCGGGTCGACTTTCCGGAAATTTGCACGAAACTAAAACCCTTGCTGGTGGACCTTTACGGGCCAAATATTGTCTTTGCTGGTCGAAGAGATCGACGTTTTTCAAACCACTTGCTTGGGTTTCTCTTCTCTTTCTTGTTTTTCTCTCTGGTGTGTTAGGCTCTTTCTTCTTTACTTCGGCGCTTTGCGGTTTCTTCTTCGAATGGACGCTTAAGAGCCTTTCTCCATCAGTCTCGGGTATTCTTTCCAGAGACGAGTGGAAGGCGTACCGAGAGAGGTCGATGTTCGCTGTCGCTAAGTTAGCAGTTGTACATGCAGGTTCATAGATGAGATAGTCTGCACAATTGATGACTGGCTCCCTTTTGAATTTATCACCAGTGTTTTCGCGTGGAGAGAGAGCAATGTTTGCCACGTTTAAAAAACCGGTTGGGTCGGGTGAACTAATCGTTCTTTCAAGTGGAGGGACGGCGGTGGATTTTTTCTGTAACTTGGGAAGATTCACGCCGTTGCACGAACTGTTGTACCTCTTCTCGGTCCTTTGCCCTGATCTCTCTCTTTTGCATTCGTTGACGCCCTTGTCACCACAGAAAAGGGGAAGACGATCAGAGACCCTGTTGTTGTTCTCAGGAATTGAATCAAGTATGTCGATGACCTGTGATGACTTTTTGTAATCATTTATTTTATCCCCAAACGAGGGCAAAATGCTTCTCTCACGCATTCTCAAGGTGTTTATAAACAAATCACGAAGTGAACAAGGATTTTTTTGTAATGAGTTGAACTGCCTCTTCAACTTTCGCTTCTTTCCAAGTGTTCCGTAAGAATGTCTTTCTTTTGCGAAATCGTCTGGCTGTTATTATCTGTTTGAAACTCAGATAATATTACTATTTTATCACTCTTCCTTCTTTGCTTTTATTTTTGATCTGCGAAGTAAACAAAAATGTCTCCGGTTCAACATGGAATTTAATTCCCGTGAGAAAATGCAACTGAGATGGGTAACATCGTTGACTCAAACTCTGAATTAAATTGGGTATCTGGTTGCTGTAACTTGTTTTGTATAGAAGGTTTGTAGATAGCTTGTGGTGAAACATGATTCCTCATTTGTATGCCAATAATTTACATTTCTAACATCTAAAACTTACATTAATATCCAAAAAAACGAAGAAATTTACCACCAGTGGGTAGTAGAAATACGTCGAAGTGTGAGAGGTTTGCGTCGAGTTTAAAACACTCTCAGCTCTAGCTCTAGCTCTTGCTCTTGTTGTGTACAATGTTGTGTTGTTGTGATTCACCTTAAGTTTATCCGCAAAATCAGGCCCACCACTGAGAAGTTGACTTGTTTCATAAACATTTTAGAGCAGGTGATATTTTGATCTGTTTATTAAATCTCAAGTATTCTTGGTCAAGTGTATTTGTAAGTTCTGAGTTCGTTTTTTGTTCAATTAGCATATGTACACATCTTTATGTGTCATTCACACTGAATAATTTGTCTATACTGCTAAGGTAAAAAATAAGGGTGACATAAACAAGACCTCATATTGATACAAATAGTAAATAAAGAATCTCACAAAAAGGTAGCTCTATTTACTGTCCTGCTCTTAAAAGTCGAAAGATTGTTTTTTTTTTGTTCGTTATACAATTAGATAAATAAGATAAATCGGAAGTGTACAGAACGATAACATTCTTGACGAACTTGTTATTTTCGATGCTTTAAGCAAACACCAAGTTTCTTTAAACCGTGCTTTTATCTTCAAGCTGTTTTCAAATTTGTCAATAACCCCGGCAGCAAACAGCGCAGTCAGCGCAGTGAGACGCCAAGTTTCAACACTTAACAATTAGACTGTTTACGTATCTATGTCTTTTTTCTCTTTTCGGTATCTCTAAGTAAAAAATGTATTCTTGACATGATTATGAAAACACATCAATCAAAAACACCAAAATAATCTGCAAACAATAATGTTCGACGCCTTCAGTTTTTTTAGAGGAATGAAATATTTTGGAGGGCATTTTGAAGATGGAATTACTCAGAAATTCCCATCCAGAGTGAAATTCATTCGGTGTTTATCGACAGATATGAGCTAATGGCTTTTGTTTCCTCCTTTTATTCTAACCTTTTGATGAAGAATTTAAAAGATGGGCTATCTTAAAGGTAGCTCTAAACGTTTGTGCGCAAAAGCGGGTTAATTCCTGCGAGCTTGAGAAACAAAGACTTTTAATCATGTCGCCAGAAAAGGTGAAAGAAATAATTAGCTTTCATAGATTCATCACCTGCATGGCTATCGACACTGGTTTTGTTATTGTTTACTCCAGTTTTTTCCATTTTTGTTTCGTTCCTCTACATCTTTCCCCATGCTATGCAGTCAGAAATGATCGGAATATATTTCAGCCATAAAAAAACAGAGACCTCTTTACTTTACTTAAACTTGAAAACGAACTTCACGAAGCTACGTTTCGTCATTCGTCAGGAAATTGTCGTAAAGAAAAATCAGAAAATCAGTTGAAGGAGAAGAAACTTTCGCTTGAGAGTGTTTCGGTTTCTAGAACTCTCGCCGAGTCACTTAATTGATTACTGTGGCGAGTAAGAACTGACTGAATTAGCGTCTCAAAAATGCGCTGTTTTCGATGGCGCAGTAAACAGCTCAATGATTCGAGATGTTTCGATGCCTGATTGGAGAACTGGGTCGACCTATGGAGTACAGGTGTGCTAATTAATTAAGCTCTCGAGAAAAACAAATTTGAAATTTAAAATAAAATGGCGAAGTTTCCTCTTCTCGTTCGTCTGGTGTTTTCTTGTTCGATCGATGTCGCATAGTAAGAAAGAAGACGATCCGAAAAAAATAAAATCACCGCCAAGGCTCTAGTTCAGTGCACGCGGAGGCTTCAAGAACTGGTCAAAAACATGCGAAAACACAGTGTGAGAAGCAAAACACCTTTAACATGCTTCTTCGATGTTTTTCACATGTCTTTCTCATGACAAATTTCATGTACATATGAGTGAAATATCCATGTGAAAGAATTACAAAAACCGTATGGAGACCGCGCCTAAACTTTACCTTTACGAGAACCCGAGTACACGCAGATATAAGTTTGGTTTCTACAGATGTTTCGCAAGAGGCATCGCTCGTGTTATAAAGCCAGTTTCCCAGGCCTCACATCCAAAACCGATGCGTTATGGCTTCGGTTTTAAAGAACATGTGCTTTATCCATTCATTGCCTCTTTTTCCTTTTTTCCTAGATCGCTCGTAAAGAAATTCGAGGCTTTTAGAGATTTCAGTTATGTACACGCATACGTTTTTCATGTAAGCCATGAGTAATGGAATAGATTTTCAAGTTAGCAATTGTATTGACAAATGTGCGCCACAGAGGGATAAGGACGGAAAGGGAGGGGAACGTAGGGGGAGGCGGGGAAGAGGAGCGTCTAACTATCTCCGACTCTGGAAGAGAATTTATCTCCGCAGGTGAGCTGTAATTGAAGGAATTGCAGAAAAGAAGCCTGAAAAAATTCAGGCTTCGATGGGATTCGAACCTTCACCTCCAGAAACTAGTTGGGCGCCATTAGCGATTGAGCTACGAACTATATTCTTTATTGAAATATTACAAACAATAGTTTATTTCCAACCTGAGTTGGAACTTCTGCCTTCTGTCTTTAGTATTCTCCAATTTTATGGCCAATGTCCAATACTTTATATAAACATCACTGCATTATACAAACTGTTTGTATAGTGCGGCGCACTTCAACTGAGTAAGTTGTTAGTTGATTTGAGAATACCAATAAACAGTCGCGTGCTCTCTAAGACTAAAATGGTCTTAATAACGTGAGTACCCAAGATGTATCATGGCTCATCCTTTTTCACATTAACTTTTGAACTGTTCATATCGTCACGCTGTAAAGTAATTCTCATTTCAGTTTTCTTAACTATAATGACTATTTCTGTGGATCTGTAAGAACTATTTCGTATTCTCAAGATCTGATTAGAATTTTTCCTTTTTTGTTGAAAATAATTTTTGTGTCATATCAGGATAACTCCCTGAAGTTGATGAGTTTCTCAGCGTTTTCTCAACATTTACTTGCTTTGGATATAATTTCTGATTCTGAAAGGATTAGATCTACGCTTTCCGCCTCTGAGAGTTACAATGCTGGTGAAGTGAAGTCAGTTACAAAAGTCGCCATGTAGAAGGGTTAACAAAAAAGAAGCACGTTCAAGTATTTTGGCCGTCATGAAGTGTCCTCCTCATCGTCCGAGTTAGACATTGAAGGCGGAGGGACTGGTGACCCGTAATCATAAGAAGTCAATTCATTAAGGTGTACTTGAAGTTCAAAGGGAGATATCATTCCGTTTCGAGCTCGTTGGTTTCTTTTAGGGCTCGCGCTGTGAGTCTTATCGACTTTTCTGAGTGATTGCGAGGGAGTTTGCCGAATATCTAGCTGAGGAAGACGTCCATCGTTTTTAATTTGTCGAATGCCCTCGCGAGGCAGTGCACTCTTGGCGCGTTCATACGTGGCCCTCGTATCCGAGTTTGAGCCGCCCGCAGCTCTGCATGAAGAACAGAGAGGATTCTGCGGGTTAAACGAGTTGTTCTGCGCATGTTCACATCCAAGCCATGCTCGATTAACATTATTTAGTTTCCTTCCCGTCACAACAACGCTATCGCTGACCGATGAAATTGGGCGAGTGTGGGCTCTCTCAGTCCTTGAGCCTGCAAACTCGGGCAGTGACCTCGTGTTAAACTGGCTTGGCCTGTCTAAACTGTCTCTTTCCCCCGTTGTCTTGACAACCTTTGAAACGGGTGCCAAAATTACAGGACCCTTTACGCTTAAAGCAATTTCTCCCTTCGTGGGTCGGGCATAAGCTGCTATTGGTCGAGTCGGCGGAATGTGGGTTCGGGATGCCTCGAAAGGATCCTTTAATCTTCGAGTCAAACATTTGATGAGGTTTTGAACGTAATCATCCCGTTGCTTATCTTCCTTTTCTTGCATTACAATAATATCATCAGACAACATGGCGTCTTGTTCTCCTTTCTCGTTTCCGCCAACAGTTTCCAAACTAGATGTACTGTTATTTTCCCCAATCGTTTCATCGTCGGACATGCGGGGTGTCTCAATCATAACTCCTATTGTCGCCCCAGCCCTCCCCGCTGATGTCACCTTGTTTCGCTCAAGAGTCTTTCTTATTTGAACTTTTGTGACAAAAGGAGTCATGTCAATGCCCTTCTTTTTATTTAACTCCCTTTCCAAGTTACTTTTTCCGTATTTAAGGCGTATTTGTCTTGCTTTATCATCCACTTGTTTGGCTTTAACTGACATTTTGTTACATTGCAAAATTGAATTTTTACTGGCTGCTTTCTGGGATGGTGCAGGACTACGATAATGTCTCATCTGACTAGAACGCCCCTGGTTTCGTTCCCAGCCTGTTTGGAGCCATGCTTGGTCCTTCCGTGAGATCGTAGCCATGGAAAGGTGGCAGATGTACAGGTCTGGAAAAAATGAGAAAGTTGTTATCGCAAGTTCTAACTTACATCTGAGTCTATATGAATTGGAATTAGCCGAATGTTATCTATTAATAGGAATTCGTTATGTTATTCGCCAGTTTCAAGTCTGTACAGATTTTTCGCGACATCGGTAGTTCTCAAAATGGCCAATTCATGTCTATCAACCCGTGCATTTTCCGCGAGAATCGCCCGAGGAGGTCTAAATTGTTGTTGTTGTCACTGGTTCCCTAAAGGAGTGCGGTTCTTAAAACGCGGAATGTATATGGAAGAGCCGCCGTGAAGTGCTGCAACCTTTTCAAGCGTACTTTCTTCTGCAGGGCTAAAATTATCTCGTTATCTCACCAATTGAGCGAGTCTTGTGAAATTATTTTGATGTGAGTCAGAATTATTCATAATTAGTCGAAAGTGGTCCCGTGTAGCTCTGCGTACAGTGAATATTTTACCTCTTCAATATTGCAGTTGTACGATTCACACTTGTACGAGCGACTTTCCGCTTGCACGTATCAAAACACTTTAAAAGTTCATAATGCCCTTGCTAGTTGGTTATCAGACAGTAATGTATGTTTAATTATTTATTCGAAAAAAAGAACTTTATCCGGTTATAAATTTGCGCAGTTTTTTAATTAACACGATCGAATCTGATCGACGATTAGGCGCAAAGAAGTTTGTTAAAGGACAAATGCATACATTGTTAGTTAAGTGGATTTACTTTGTACTCAATTTCCTATAGAAAGGATTTCCTATGTAAATGAACGTAATAAAGAACAGGAAAGTACAAGATTATTTGTCGAACAATCCGTGGATGCAGTTCATGAATTACCGTCAAGTGGTTTAGCTCGTCTGATCAATGAGAGGTGTTCCTAAAGCTCTTTATACAGGTGGATTTTTAGGCTTTGTGTGCGAGCATGATTAAAAGGAAAAAGCCGATATGATTTTCACCTCTATTTCAGATTCTATTTCAGCAATTCTATTTGCATTTCTTGATTAAAAACCCTAATTGCGCTCAGCAAGTTTTGACTTTGAATTCAACCAGCAAAACTAGATTACACGAAAAATGGAAATCTCTAGTTGATTGGTTATCGGTTTTTCTCTTGTTACCACAAAATGTTAATGGAAAAAAAAAGTTTCGCGGGATTTCAATTTTTTTTGTATTGTGGATAAAATTAGCAACATAAAACAAAGATACTATCAATCTGTGTTACGAATATTGTTCTTAGTATAACCATTTGTATACCTTTAATAAACAGTGTTTATTTCTAGTGAACTTTCTTCAAATTTCGCAGTCTAATGCTTGAGTATACGTTGGCTTCAACCTGGTTTCATATGGTCATACAATATTCAATTTCGCTCCATATTTATCAGATTGCCAGAAATTGTAAAACAGCATTTGTTTCTGAATTCCCTTTCAAGCACCGATTTGGCAAAGTTCGCGATTTAAGATGAAACTTCAAGAAAAGTTTCAATATCATTTCACAGCCACCTGCAGAGATGTAACCTTGGAGATTGTCAATGTAAAAATTTCAATCGAACTTGCCGGCCAGTCACTGTTATCCAGCGAAAATCCCTGTTCCGACATAATCTTTTCAAATTTGTTTCTTGTTTCATTAATATTCCCCTGAATGAATTTTCTGTTTCTTTTTTCGTTTCTTAGAAACAGAAGTTATATAGATTCCTTTATACACAACCTGCTTGGGACTCGAGGCAACCCTATCACAATAAAATATCATAGATGTTTTTCTTCCTATTAGTTAAAAAGTGCTGTAGAAACAAACTGTCCGCCCATAATGCTTAGATTCGGTAATATTTTTTCAAGATACCCCAGTAATTGTATGCGCCGTAACGATAATAATCGTTCTATTACAGAAGCTATCAAATTCAAACATTTGCTTATCATGAAATCAGCTGAAAAATTGAGATAAATGGAATAAACGGGAAACTGCTCATCAAACATCGACGGAAAATAATGTACGCAAGTGTATAACAATACAAAAAGCATAAAAGTTTGGGGCTTGTATTCGGTATTATTTATAAAAGAAGCAATCTTTCAAAATTTTTCTGCCTTCAGATTGTGATAGAAAAGTAGCTGGTTAAAGGAAAATTACCTACCTTGTAGTCAGAACGTCGCGCGCGAAATATAAACCCGTCAACTTTGTTTGCCAGAAGTCAATTAAAATTTTGAAGTCAAAAACTTAAAATTCAAACGAACCTAATGCCTCATGTACACCTGCACTTAGTGAATTTACGTCTATATTACATATTAAATAGTTCCGTTCAAAACATCTTACCCCCTATGCATTAGGGATGAAAACAACACTTGCGATTGGCGTTGTCAAGCCTTCTAAATCATTAATCACTTTTTTTTTACCCTGCAATTCTAATGGAAACCTTGTCTACTTTTATATACAGCCGGTCGATTTAAAACGAATCATTTGAATTCTTATTTCTATGGCCTTCTGTGCGTAAACGAAACGTAAAGTGCGCTTGCAAAAATCGACACTGAAATATTCAACATCAATATTCATTGTTTATCGCTATAAACACGAAAACCAATTTCGGCATTTTTCCTTCTCAGGACAACAAAGTCCACCACGGGAGTTTTCTTTTACCTTCGCTCCAAGAGAACTTACCTTTCCAGTCCAAAGGAAAAACATAGTTATTTTTAGAAACTGAAAATTTTCATTAAGCTAAGGAGACTGCCTTCGTCCGCGTATTGGTTGTCATGGAGATACGATTGATAATCATGAATCACAATTCGGTGGGTTTTACACAGGGTTCATTTTTATAAGGAAATAAAACCCTTTTGAAACTCGCTAGCGAATTGTGGTTTGTTCATCTTCTGTTAAGTCACTTCTCTTTAAAAATGTTATAACCATTTTCAGTCGGCTAGATCTTTCTGTATTTATGTAAAGTAGTGGAAAATAAGAAAAAAATATTTTTTTCTTTACATCTGGATTAAAAGAAACCTGCTGGACAAGAAAATTAACACAGTTCTCTGCTTGATGCGACTAAGAATCGCCATCTCACCCCCACCCCTCCCCCGCTCCTTGCACGCCGTGGATCCCTATCTCATTCAACATTTTAAGTCAGACTTCTTTACCGAAAAACCTATCGATAACAAGTTGTACCCAGTAATTTAGAACTCAAGATTCTGACTCGTGAACGATTTCGAGTTCGAGATACTGCGCTTTATGGCGGGAAAAAACGCAGCAACCGTCAATATTATAGGTTAAAGTTTAGTGAAAATGGCAAAGGTAAAAATGAACACTACCAATACCCCAGTGGGTTTAGAGTTTCTCCCAATGTCAGTGCTAAAGGTTATAGTGATGCTTGGTGAGGTGCTTCGATTCTCGCTGTCGAGCTCGTTCTAGAAGACCTGGGTACGAATTCGGAGACTCAAACCACAAGGATCGACGAAGGAGATTAGAGGCAAAACCAAAGGGTACAAATAGCGATGCGATTAACTGAAAATACATGGTATACTTTGGCAATTCGAAACATGGCTAAGCACACTCGCAATCAACTCGTTTTAGGTTTGTGTCTGTTACTTGAAGGTTGGATTTCGGTTGTATATGTATTTACCTCGTATTTTAAAATAAGTGTTCAGCCATTATTTTTATCTCTTATGCTTATCTACTGCATTGCAAGAACCTCGAATGAGTCAGTTTTCATTCAACAACGCACAGTGTTCTTTTCACTTTGAAGTAATGGTCGACCTACCGTGGTGCGAGGGAAGCCATATTTGTGTTGTTGTTTCGACGTGAGTTTAAGAATGCCAGTCCAGTTCTTTATTGATGAACTGCGAAGTAACTGTTGTCCTTGATATTAAAGCCTTTCCTGTGAACAGAAAAATATTAAGATAAATTTCGAAGAGACGAAAATATCTCTTCTTCCGTTAAGTACCTGTTGGTCAGTTCCAAAACTGCCATGGCGAACACGTTTACATCGAGTCACGAAATTTCTATCTCCTTCCAAAAAATCTGCTTCGAAGCACAAATGTGTGAATGATAACTTCTTACAATGCTTCAAATCTTCAGGTTTATGTTTGACTGCTCAATAATTTTCACCATCTCAACCGAGTCCGTTCCATGTTGTTTTAATTCTCGGCTTATTTAATGACTTCTATTTTCATTTCGTGCACAAACTATGGTGCACAAAAGCCAGTCGCGATCGGATTATTGCTTTTGTTATTAAAACGGTCCCCTGTTTGTCATTACCTTTTTGTAATTTGTCTCGTTAATTTGGATATCATTTTCCGACAGAAAACAAAGGTCCATCAAACATGGCTATTGAAAACGAAGAACTATAAGAACTACTGCACTTTTTTATGTCGAACGAATTGGAACACAAGTTGTCGTGATGAAATAAGAGTTAATTTGATAGGTTTTCGCGCAGAATCAGGAATTTTATCACTACGCTCGGCTGATTTGGCAGCAAAGTAGGTATGTTCTACTTTATTCGTCTGATTGCATCACAAATGTTGTGGAAATAAGTTAAATTTCAGCAATTTGTTGAAACTTATGAGATCGATACGGTTTTAGTACTAGCAGTGAATGTGTTTATATTATCTAATAACAAGTGCCATTTAAGTTACTTTTACAGCATAATCAGATTAAGTCCTTTGAAGGAAGATAAATTTCAATATTTGAAATAATTTTGAACGTAGCCTTCGAAGCAAAGTAAATACACACAGTTAGGAATGTCACATGGAATTTCAGTTCTGTTATGGAGTGAACAAGTGTCTTCGAGGCGGACTCTTACATTTCTTCGACCATTCTTTATCCTAAACTTACTAGTGGAGGTATTGTTCAAATCAACGCTTCTAAAAAATCAACGGTTCCAAATAATTTAGAATACTGCACTGATGTAACATATATTCCAAGGAAATTTTTGCATGCATATCTTGAGATTAATACGATGCAGTCAGACTGCACAACGATTTTGGCTTGCAAACTAGACGTTGAAACTGAAGAACTCACGCGTTCTCCAGACTGGCTGAATAAAAAGCTCAGTCCAGAACAATCATGTTTCATTGAACAGATACGCAGTAAACATTATTATTATTACATATTATCCTGTTGCTAAGCTTTCGATTTAAGAAATGCAAAAATTTAGGTAGGTCTCCAAACCGTTACAACGAAACGTTCTCTAGTTACCTTGCAGATGCAGACATCTCTGTTTAGTGATCGACTTTTTCCTCGGTAACAAACACAGCAGCTGATTCTAGCTTAGATGTTATGTTATGTGCCTATTGTGAGTCGTCTGCTGTTTATGTTTCCTTGATGATGAATCGTTCAAGCTTGGCTGCTTTTCTTAATCGAACGCGGCGCATGTCACGAGATCATTAATTAGAATTTGTTGTGCGAACTTGAATAAAAATGCACAATAGCACCTGTCTCGAGTTCAAACAGCTAAATTTATCCTTCAACACGTACACGTCGACGAAGCTTCTATGTTGGTTTGGAATACGATAAGACTGAATCTGAGATTCTTCCTTTGAAATTTCCCATCACATAAGTTTAACAGAAGAAACAAAAAATTATTTCGAAACAAGATATGTTAGGAAAAGCATGCGACGAATTCCATGAATAGTGAAACATTACAGAAATTGATGAATACAAAATCGTAAAGATGCCTCGCGACTTTTTTAATTAACCAATTTTCCTCGCAAATGTTTTGTCCTAAGTCGGCTTATGAAATTTGTCCGTGAGAAAATGTTTTGGAACTAGTTTTTGAAGCCTTCTCGCCATGAACGCTCTCCAACATGCAGCCAGAAAGCGGAAGCTCTGAGCCTATAGCTCTCATTATTGTGTTCAAAGGCTCTCACTTAATCATATAAATTTTCATCTTTCTTTATCATACCTGTTTTGCATTTGGAAAGGCAAATGCTTTAACATGATTATGATCCAACAGTTGTGTATCTGAATAAAGGTGAAGTGAAAAGGTCTGTGTCAATATTGGCACCATTTCTGCAAAGGTACCTGCTAAAGTAAGAGCACGGTACGATCTGGACAGCGGATTCCCACGTGACGCTCGCTCAAAAATCTGCTATCTAAGTCACTCAATTTATCAGATCAGAATTATCACCAAAAATGGATAGAGAGAGAGAGAGAGAGGGAACCCAATTTCTAAAGGTTAGTATTTGTTGCAGATAACTCGCAAAAATGCTTCTAGATTTTCCGTTTTGCGTTAGGGGGTGTCTAAGATAACTTGAATCGGTCGACAAAGGATCTTCCTTTAACTTGAAAAGAAAAAGAATTGGCACAAATAGTAATTTCTTGTTCATTTCTTCACGCAATCTGTTAACTGAATCTCAGAAGATCATAATTATTTGGAGCAAAAAAGTCAAGGCCATCTTATTTCCAACTGAGTTATCCCACATCAATTTATTACAGCAATCGTCACAAAATAATTTTGTTGCGTTTTTTTCTCTGTTTCTTCACGCAATCTGTAAACTAAATCTCGGAAGATCATAATTATTTGGAGCAAAAAAGTCAAGGCCATCTTATTTCCAACTGAGTTGTCCCACATCAATTTTTTACAGCAATCATCACAATATAATTTTATTGAGTTTTTCTCTCTGTTAGAATTTGATGTATCACAAGACATGCAAGTGTCTAGGGAACAGCCTGCGCAGAAAAGATGCGCGTTAGTAATGGTCTTGAAAGGTCAAGCATGCACTCTCTAAGTGACTGAAACACCTCCAGGCAAGCGTCAGCAACATGAAAGAGGACTACAGAGGACGAGTTTGAAGTCGGAGAAGAAAAAAGGGCCTATTTTCACTCGATTTTCATGAAAATCAGTTTATGTTCTTCTCCCCCGTGAGATTTGGAGAGCGCGCTGTTCGTCACTATTACGAAGTTCTCACGTAACAAAGGAAATAAACTCATTTCTTCAATGCTGCTCTTAGAAACTGTTTGTGAGTTTGTTTCTGTGCCAAAATCATAGATATTTGCGCTGATTTTCGCGAGTGGTGTCCTGAAAATCAAAAAATGCGTCAATGCGGAGAATTTCTCCAGTCAAATAGTATAGAAGAGGGAAAAACCACCGCGATATATCGAGAATTGAGGATAGAAGGCTCTGCTGAGAAGAAAATTACCTTGCCGAACATCCAACCTACAGTGATTCAGTCGCTGCCAAGTTGTCAGCAGACCTTACCTAGCTTATGACCCACGGAGAAGTTTGAGAAGTCTGCCCACCATACCACCAAAGGCGAAGAACGCGCCAACAAGACCTAAGTCTTCAGTAAAGAGAATGCTACCAAGTAATCCCACAGCGGAAAACGTAGCCCTGTCGTGTATCAAAGCAAACGTAGCTACCTCAGTGCACCAGCTTTTACCGACTCTTCCATCCATTGGAAAGCGAGATGCTTCGTCATTCGAGAAACCGCAAACAAAGGTGAAATCGACGGTGAAACGATTACTGCCGAACATCCCCATGCCGGAGAGGCTCTCTCTGCCAAGAATTGAGCCGACTGTGGTGAAGGCACAGCTGAAAGGCTGTTCGCGACGACAACGTTTCTTGCCGAGTGTTCCTGTGCTTCCAACGATTAAGGGACAGCTATCGCCAGTCCTTGAAGAAATGGAGGCAACCATGGAAGGTGTTCATACGGCGGAGGGCGAACAGACAAAAGGAGTTCATCCTGTAGAGATTGCTAAGTCAAAAGTTCACAGTCCCGCGGAAGGGAACATGTTGCAAAGTCGTGAGATGAAACAGAAAGATAACAGTCTGTTCGATCCGAATGAGGAGGTGGAGGCACCAAAGGCTGCATTGGAGTCAGCGGGAGAGGAAAGACCTCCGAACCAGAATGATTATTTGCCAGAAAATTACAGAACAAAGAGGATAGAAACGAAACAAAAACCAAAGAAGATTAAAAAAGGGAACCAGAAATGTCTTGAGGAACAAATGTTTCCAAGTCTTAAACCGATTGACAAAACATTTTTGGAAAACCCTAAGACAGCACTGGAACACCATCCGGGATTTTTGGTAGCCAGGAAGACTGCAATAATTAGGCCAAGGGATAAAGCGCATCTGGCGTTCTTTCACCCAACAAAAGAGCTGCCTCACAGAATCCCTAAACTGCCATTGAAAAAGCCATTGCCTAGCTTTAGGCAGACACTAGATGAGTTCCCTAGTCGCCAGCCAAGTATAGAAAAAGATAGCTCAGGATTCACTGGGAACCGGCAGGCCAAGAGCCAACAAATTTTACGAACAGAGGGACTGCGTAGACTGCAACATACAATGGGATACATAGGTGCTTTGGTAGCCAGGGAAATGAAATCAAGTCTGCTTGGAATTTCGGGGGAGCAACCTCAGACGAAAGATCAAGAGACAGCAGGGGCGCCAAGAAAGACAACATTCAAGTCTTTCAGCCCACAAAATGTATTGGTAGAAAACAAGTTTTCAAGAACTTCAGCGTACAGGGGAACGGAAATTTCGGTAGAGCAGGGTGAAGCGCTATCACGTCTCCAACTTCCACTAGAAAATATTCCTTCAAAACCTTTACAAAAGCAAGCTAGGCGAAGCCAGATAGCTACAGAAACAGGATTGATACCTAACGTGAAGCCCCGTCAAAAAGAAACGCCATTGAGCTTTCAACCAAAACCAGGAGGTTATGCCTTTCGTAACATTAAACACGGAGAGTTCGAACAGCTACACCGTCTACGACTTGTGGCAAAACGAAACTGGGAAAAAGAGGGAGAGTCTGGGGGCATCTTGACCGTAAAACCAGCTTTACCCGGCATTCAGTCAGACAAAGAAAACGTGACGAAGGCAAGACCTCATCTATCACAACCCACGATAGAGAAAGGCCCTACAAGTGCTCAACCGAGCGCCAAAATACAGCAGTCTAAGTGGCGAACGAAGGCGTGGCGAAATCCTCCAAGCCTACAACCGACCGTCAAACAAGTCCTGCCCAGCTCCTCAAATTACGAATTATGGTAAAGCAGCCTTTGCCAAGTGTACAGCTGAAGGAAAATCACACTGTCATACAACAAGATTTTCAACCAATAATTAAGGGGAGAAAGCAGATATCCCAAACAGGACATTTGTCGGAAGATGAATGAGAAATGTGATAAATATTACTATGACCAAATGTTACTTTTTGTATAATTTTCTGATACGCTTGTTTGACGCTTTCGAGCAAAGTTCACCACCTTTTATTGTATATAGAAATTGTTGAGAGATCAGGACGTTAACAAACGAAAGTTATATCTCCGAGCCTCTAAGAGAGGCTCAAAAAAATAAGTTCATTTGCAACACCTAACCTTCTTATAGAGTATAACAGGGTAATTCATGGTGTTATTAACTGAGTTGATAACGTAAATTGGCCACCGTCAAGAGTTTAAAAGCTGACATTTCGAGCGTTAGCCCTTCATTAGAGCGAATAACGAAGGGCTAACGCTCGAAAGGTCAGCTTTTAAACTCTTTACGGTGGTCAATTTACGTAATTAACTCAGATGATGATACTTAATGACCCTGTCTGTAAATTTAACCAACATGATTTTTCGAAGGGGCTAAGAAATGCAAGTGGATAGAACTAACAAAGCCGGAAAAGCTGGTCAACTTATTGCCATCATCACTTGTTCAAACTAAATACATTTAAAATATTACAGAAAATATCATAACTTGGAAAAAAAGGTACTCTAACAATATAAGTGTAACTAGATTGGTTGAATATTTGTGGCATCTCTAAGACAAGTATAATAGTTTCCGACCCGTCCACGTCGAAATGAGGATCAGCTTTGATAGTCACAGGTTCAAATCCGCTCAAATGCCGTAATTTTTTCAGTTTGCGGCGATTTGCATTTCACCGAATAAATTATTACATGTATACGGCATTTCTTTTGAGCGAAGAAAAATCAACAAACGAATTGGATTTTAGGACAAAGTACATATTTCAACAAGTCACTATGCAGACCTAAACGTAACAACATACAAATAAATATATTTTTTCAAAAAGATAAAAGGATCCTCTGCTAGCACACAAAAGCAGGATTTCATCGCATCGTGACGTACGAAGTTGCATAATTTTTCATTGATTTACGGGGGGGAGGGACGACGGCCATCTGGGCGTATTTTGAACTTTTAGATTTTTGGTGAAAGCAAAGCGCGATCGATCTTTTTTTATATACTTTGTGAAGAAGGTTTATTCGTAAAAACTCCGTTTTCATTGGTGTGCTTTATTTAATCCTCATTGCGGTTTTACGAAAGTCAGTTGTCGGTGGCCGAGATGGCGAAGAATTCACCGCGTAATCTTCTCTAGTCAAAATCTAGTGATCAACAAGCGTTCTGTCTTAATTAAAAACCGTACAGCCACTTTTGTGTCATTCTTTCTTCATTTTTGCTCTTTTTTTTAATGTTACTAATTACAAAGGATTTAAATTGGTTATACAGTTTTTTTCTCCCTTTAATTGGCGTCTGTCAATATTTCAATTACATTTGACGACAGTTCTTGGAAAAAGAACAGGGATCTGCATTCTCAATTCCGCCGGTTCGCTACTAACAAACTCTGTGTAATAATTAGACAGTAATTTATGTTCCCGCGGAACCCAGACCAGAAAATGTCTTAATACTCCTTTCAATTCCCATATTTGGCATCTGTCAAGATTTTAATTACCATTTGACGGTTTTTGAACAAATCACAAATCTAAATTTTTAAATTGATTTAATTGGGAACATGACTTAGCTTTTAATTGGCTTGTATTGGGAGTAAGATCGGAGATTTCCTGTGTGATCTTAATTGTAGTAAACAGATCGTTACGTTTTGCGTAGGTCTCAGGAGGCAGAATATAAACCCTTCTTCTTTAACAAAGGCGAAAGGCGGAAGTTCAAACATACCATTTTCTCATTGTAGGAGAAGTTTCACGTACTTTCTTTACTATCAAGTTTCCTTTTTCGGCTCAAGAAACGGCATTCTTAAATTATCAAATCAAATTATTCACTCTGCAGATTTACAGAACATTATCACGAAAAAGATCTGTTATATCGTTCAACTATCCATCGATGGATAAAACCCATCGTGATCTAAACGTAAACTAATGGATATCAACAATAAATGTAATAATGTAATGAAATTCTTGAGATAAACTTTTGTTCATACTCATTGACTCCATATATGGTCTTTTTTTTTCTCATGTTTATATTTTGGGCTTGAATTATAATTCCAGCTGCAAGCTAAGTGTCTTATCAACTTTTTAAAAGGAAACCGAGAATGCACCTCAAGTCGAGTCTCAGATCGGCCGAAGTTTGAAATTGAAATTAATTTTTCAAATCTCTAAGAAATATATTCTGAAACATATACCGCGATTAAAATTATTCTTTACATCCTTGTCAAGACATTTATACACTCAAGATGATAAACAAATTGTCTTCTAAAAAGCATGAACTATGATGAGTGATACGACAGAATTATTTATTGCGGGTCGAAAATAATGCTCGTCTGGAAAAACTGAATATAAATCTAAATTTTGCAATTAACAAGCTCCACTTATTTGAGAGAATCTCAACGCGTACCATTGTTAAAGCCTAAGTTTTCTTCCATGAAAACGTTTCTTTAATTAGGTATAGAAAACGCTATTACTATCAATTCCACGGGTTTAAAAGTTGAAAATAAAATCGCCAGAATCGACTCTAGACGCTCGGAAGATTATGCCGGAAATGCTAAAAAATAAAAACTGGATTTTGGTGAGCAACTCCAGTATTTAACAATAATAAAAATTAATGATACATCAACAACAACAGCAAAAAAGCGGTATTGGTGTCACGTCGCATTTTGGGCGCCATATTGAATCGTAAAAAATGTTGTATTCTGTCTGTCAGGCTTAAAAGTCTTTTGGGATTAAAAAAAAAAGGACGGCATATCCATGGAAATCGTTAAATTAATAAAATCACTTCAAATAGGGCTCTTCTGCCGGCAAACTTTCATTCGTTGTTGCCTGGTTTATGACGGCCTCAACTTCATCTATACTTGCTTGAAAGTGAGGCTGTATAATGACTTGGTGGTAACATTATTTGGTACCAGTTGTCTCATTCACAGGTCGGCTGTCGGTGTTTCTAAACAAACTTGCGTAAATTGAGCGTGGTCACTTACAGGAACTTTCGTTCACCGCCAAATTGACGATCACCGAACAAAGCGACGATCTAAAGGTAAGATCGACTAGGTAAAGTCAAAACAATACTTATAAGTCTATCATTTAAACCGCATCCAGCTTGCCATAGCACAAAAATTTTCGATCTCTCTTAAAGTAACATCGTTTACTGTTACAAACAACATTTTCCATTACAGTTCTTCATGTATCAACGCGAAATGTGTTTTCATCCCCTTTAGATTATTATACAGACACAATAATTCCTAACGTCTTTTCTTGGAATTAATGAAATAGAGAACGAAAATTAAAAAAGCGCGAAAAAACCTTTCGAGTCGCTCCCATCGGGCGGTTTAGACGCCAAACTAAGAGGTGTCTCGGAGAAACGAATTTGCGTTTTGCCTTTGAATTGATAAAACACTTAATGGCTATCACCTGGCGTTGCGATTCGCAGATTAAAACTTGAACAAAACTTGAGACAGACTCCCTAATGATCCATTCACTTTTAAGAAAGCCTGAGCGCTGTATGCGCGAAGTTTTATTTTTGAACAGTGAGTGTTCTAATTACGATTGGCCCGTTCATGTTGTATGCTTGAAATCGCAGCATGTGTTTTTTCCCTTTGCTATACAACTCTTAAATGGATTTTGTAGCGTGTGCTGATATTTCCATTTGTAGCCGTATGTTTTCCTTCTCATATCCAAGATCAATGAAAACGATTTATGCTGTTTGAAGTTGCGCGCGAGCGTTCGCTCACATAATTCTATTCGATTAGTATGAAAAATGAATCTATTGCTTCATAATGTCGGAGCGGGCTTGTTGCAACGAATACATCCGATGAATCCATCGCGCTGTGATGTTTTTTTTACCTCCCGAGTACAGTTGTGAACAACAATAATGACGAAACATCTTCCTTAAGTTTCATCACGCGAAACATAAAAGTAATGTAATATCATCAGTTTTTGTGTTTCTCAAGTAGTTCTGTCTCTCTTTTCCCGGGTACATTTGATAAAAAAAAAAAACAAAAATAACCGGAAAATCTAAATTTATGATTGTTGACTTCGCTGCTGAATTTAAAAGCCGTTTCTACTTGTTGTGAAAAGAGAACCTATCTTTAATTAATCTTTCTTCCGTCCGAAGTGGACTAAATTCCCCGCAAAAATTGCCTTAATGAATTAACCCTTTGGAAATGCAAAGCAACTGCGCTCGAACAAATTACCTTCATTCATCAAACAAGGAAAACGTCAAATATTCCATCGGCTTTTAATATATTTTAGCCTTTATTAGAAAGTTAATTTAGCCGGAAACTGCAAGGATATTCTTTCTCTGTGGCACAAGATACAAAGCTTAGTTCTTGTTTAAGCACATTTGAGTTTTAGCACTACAAAACACACGCAGCGCGCAGTGTTATTCAACGACTGCTCCGTGGGGCAAAGTGTGTGGGCGACTCGGCCTGTTGTCATCATTGAGAAAGACTTGACGATTGCAGCTGTTTTTGTGGGCGGCATCGATCGTCACGGACGGAAAAAAAGCAAATTCACGTGATTTATAACCAAAATATTACCTCTAAGAAAACCACAACATACATCGAATCCAATTGGAAACTTAACTTGGCAGATGAAAAAGCTGAAACCCTGAATACTCTGTGCTTTTCTTTTCGCGTGTACAAGCACCAATCGCCAATATATAGGTGATTGGTTTCAAAACAGAAAAGTTCTTCAACGCTCGTCTGTTGCCCAAGGCAACCATTTATAGCGGCGTCTATGCAAAAGAGAGTAGTTTTTAACTATAGTTTGACAGATTTGAAATCAATATCTATGAAGATTATGTATGTTGCTTCGTACGCAAAACGGAAAGAAAATAGTTTTTGTTGATGAAAATCTGAGATAAAGACGATTCCGATTATGCGGCATACGTTTGAAAAGCTTAGCCTTTGTATAAATATTTTGTTTTATCATAGGAACCCAACTTGACTGAGACCAATAGTGGGTTGTAAGAAAGCATCTTCAATGCTTTTAAACATGACCTAAAGTGAATTTCACACAGCGCAATGTTTTCATCTCTTGGGGCTTGTTTCGGGAAGTTGAGGTTTCGAGCTTTTGTGAATATAAAGATTTGGCCCAAGGAAACCGTCAAGCACCGAAAAATCTTCGACACTGATTAAAAACGATCAGAAAACAAATCGAATGAAGCTTTTTACATTTTTTATATTCTTATTATTTTTGTATGGCCGCAACAAGCATTTCAGCGGAAAATCGATATGCAGTAAAGCCATGAAATTATAAAAAATACACAAGAATAACAAGAACTACAAGGCTGAACTAGGTAACTTTTCAATATAATTATGTCACGTCTCCAGTTAGTTGTCTCTACGTCTATCCTACAGCCGTTATTGGAGTTCAATTTGAAACATGTTATAGCCCGTTTTGTATCATAACTCTGTTTTTGACCCCCCATTTGTGATAAGTTATAAGTATTGGCTGTGCTTGCAAAAATCGTGCAAAAATCGCGCAAAAATCGCAAATATAATTCCCGCACTATGCCAGGACGGCTTCTTTAGTCTGAGGAGAACTTGCAATTCAAAAGCGTGGACTAAAAGGTGAAGGAAATTGATTTCCAGCGTCAGAAATTACGCGTGCATATCTGTCTTCCCCATGTAGGAGCTAAATGAGGCGGTGTAACGGAAGCGCGCTTTTCTTCGGGCGAGGAGGTTCGGAACTGAGCCTTAACTGGGCTCACTGTGTTGTTGTCTTGTACAGGAAACTTAATTTCACACGGCCTACGTCAACAAGAGAGTATAAATGAATACCATCAGACTGTTAGGGAAGGGTTCGAGTTAAGGTCTGGATGAGAACCACTGGGAATACTCCTAATCGTATCACGCTGCGGAAAAAGTGGTCAGCTCATGAATTCATAGTCTCCTTTGGCCCTTAACAAATTATGTCAATGGTGCTTGGATTGTACAATTTAGAGAGATGGCGGAAAAAAATTATCACTGAAAGCGCGTGCCCCATGCGAGTGACGCGAAAGAGCGCGTTTAGCTGCAAGGAGAAACATATTCTCTCTTTTGCTTTTAAGGACTTTGTGCCCATGAAGAAGGTTTCATCGATTGTGTAATAAATGAAAATGCTGCGTGGTCAGTGACATTCCTCTCGACGGAAATCCAGTCCAAGATTCTCTCTTTGTGCACTTGACCACTCAAGGGTGCTTAGTCATGAGAATGTTGGCATTACATCAAAATTCTGGAGAAAATCTGCCATTAAAAAGATTACCAAAAATACTAAATAGATAGTAGAAATAGTCTGGCCGAGTGATAATTTGTAAAAAAGGAATAAATGAAATAACCGTATGATTTTGCAGTAGTCAGAGGATTCCAGGATCGCACGGTAAAGAAGATAGGGTGGGTGCTTAGCTAAGCCAATCAAAACTCTAAAGTGTTATCATGCATTAATCCAGTTTTTGATTATCAGTGATCGTTAAGGAACAGAAGTCGTTTCTTGAGGCAGAGCAGACTTACAGAGTAGCTGAGTGTACTCAGTAATCTAAGCAGTTATTGAATTAAGCACTGATTTAGTTAATCTTCCATAGGATATAAAACGAAATCCTACGTACACTACTCTCACGTCCTGTATGATTGTAATCAACGTACCCGAGATTTTCAGAACTTAAAGTTCTATTACAACCGATCTAACCATTTAAAGGGCTCTCTTGTATTTATGAGAACTGTGAGTCAGAAATATTTGCAGAACGTTCACTTTTACGGTTTTTTGAACGATGCTGTCACCACATGAAAATATCTTGCCTCTTAACTTAAAGAGAACTTAGATAAATATGTCGAATTACTTGATGATTATAACATAGAAAACTAATTAGATTTTCTTATCTTCTTAGAAGCGAAGAGAAGAAGTTGCTAGATTCCTTGGTTAACACAACTGGCCTTCTTCCAAAATTCTTTATAAGATTATACAGATTTCCATTTAAACTCTGCTCATGTAACAGACTTAGATAATCTCTTTTTGGCTTCGTTTGTCCATGCTTTTCTAGTCTAGACTGGTCTGGCTGAAGAATAAAAAAAAAAACAAAAATAACAACATCCAAACAAAAGTTAATAAATGAAAAATAAGAACAATCAAAATACTCTACAAACGCCAGCTCGCTTTCTTGACTTTTTTTAAACATTGTCCTCTCTTTTCGCTTTTATTACGACCGGTTCAAGGAAGAGGAGTTTTTTATATTAAAAATAAATCAAATACTCGAGTTTCCGGAGAGAGGCGTGAAAGACTGGGATCGGAAAATTACTCGATTCATACTAAGAAGTTTACGCGCATAGGTCATTAACAAAAATAATGCCAGGTACTTCAAACTGCCAACCCACGCGGAATGAAACAAATACGACTGATGTTTAACCGACATCGAGAAAGAGGGTCAAATTTTTTAAACGAAAGGTACTCTCATATTAAAATCAACCGATATTAAATTCTTATCGAAAACCTTCTCTAAGCGTGGGAACTTCACACAATATCTTCGCCAGTCACGCGTTTAAAAGGTAATCATGTGTTTCTTTGGCAGCCACTTCACTGCTTTAGTTTTCGCCCACGGGAGAAAACTGCTTAAAGCAGTCTGTCTATTGACGACGACTGAATGTTTTGTTTTGCCACGCACAAAACTGGTCTCAGCGTGTGAAGTGATACATGCATTTTTTTATATACCGGTTTGAGCATAGCTTGTCTTTCAGATCTTGCGGTGATTCTTTCAGGTAAGCGTGAATTAAGTTTTTCCCTCTTGATTTTGTGCGAAGTCTTTCTGAGTAGGAACGTTGACTCGACACAAATTCAGGCATGTTTTGTTATTTCGAAGATTTCTTCGAGACATAAACTTTATAGACATGTGTACTTTTGCTTTTGTCAATGATGTCATTTTGAACGTCAGAGTGAATTGCGCCTAATTTAGAGAGTGGAAACTCAAATTATGCGTTTTCTTCGGCACAAAAACATCCACGAGGCAAGCGTAACGTACGGCCGGAAGATAAGGAAGTCAAATCAGATATGAAAACTGGCTTAGTTCAGGTTTTTAGAGAAGGACAAATTGCGTCATAGCTCTAAGGATTATCTGGAGGAAGGCTATACCAGCCAAAGTGACATAGAATCGATTAAAGATAAGTTAGAAAGCGCTTCGAATTCTCACCTGAGATCTCGTTTGTCGCATCTTTAGACTAACTGAATTTTACGTGTAGATTTATTCCGTTACCCAATTGACAGTCCGTTCCAGGATTCTTAATCGTAGTTTTGTCAGCACTTGTACCCGTCAAATTTCTTCGTTATTAGCTTGTATATTGTGTTTTGTTGTCGTTTGTAAAATGGAGTTCAACTTCGCCATGACACGTCTCTTCCTGATTCAGTCACTCTGTTGTAACGTGACACTTTCATTCAACACTCACATGTAACGTCACGTTACTTCCGCTGGATCGTGACAGTTGTCTCATGACGTCTGTGCGATATCCCGTATGACGACGAACTAGAGCTGATCTTTAATATTAATACTTACTCACTCGAAACCAAAACAAAAGTTTTGAGAATTCAAATGACAGCTGCCGGAGAAATCGGGACACTGCGGCTCTCCATATGTTAGTTATATCTGGTTAGTAATCGTTATTTCTACATGTGTGTAGAATTCTTGATCGAGCATTTGTCGGTCTCTTAGCTAATTACGATTTCGAGCTATGGTGATCGAGTTACAAACTTGCGCACTTTATTTATTAGGTCTGACAATGCTCTGTTCCATATACTGGCATTTTCGGTATGTTTAACATTCCTTTGATAAGCTGTTCTTTCCTCCAGATTTTTCTACATTTATCAATTGTTCATTTTTTTGGCTGTATTTTTTTTCAATATATACTATGGTGGTTTCCAAATTGCTTTTTGACGTCTGTTAGTTCAAGCTCATACAATTGTTAGGTCGAGTAGTAGTTTGTTTGTGTTTAGATCTGTATTCCTGATAGTCGACTAGAATCGCGTATCTATAAAGTAATTGCATTACGGCACGATTCCCTTTAGCAAATTCAGGGTTCTCAGACAACACGGCGGGTGTTTCAAGTACGATGATGGCCCCTATTCAATATAATCTTTGCGGGCGTGCCAAACATTTAAACTACTTCCTTTGGGGCGAAGTATTGCGGTTTTTTCTGACCAAAAATGTTACCAAGGGAACAAAAGAATTGAAAATTGTTGGGATGAGCCTTTTTTTATGACATTACGAAAAGTATTGCGCATTTGTACCAGAACGCTGCACTTTCAACAAGAAAACAGCGAGGGAATTCAAGTCCTGGTCTATTTGAAAAGAAAGCGAATAACTTCGTTTTCGTCTAGAGGAAGAGGAAAAGAGACTAAAAATATCGCTGAATTTTCCGAATGAGTAGAAGTCAGTTCTACCGACTTGATTCTTAAACATTACGATGTACGAGTAAAAAACCGTAAAATTTGAAAATGATATCGGGCGCTTGAGACTTGCAGCCGAAAACTGAAACGCATTAAGAGTTTCACCTTCTGTTGCTGTCTCTAAACAAAAATTGTTCAGAATTAGCGCATAATTTATATAAGTTTATAAACCACTAATAAGTATAAGCGAAGAAATCATTATTTTTCTCGATGAGCAAGACCACTTCTCACTGCTTGGCTTAGCAGTTTATGGTGATAACTGGCCGATCTCTTCATCTATTGACCACGAATTCTCCCACCTTCATCGGAAAGTTATCAGCCCATCAGCTTACTGCGTCAAAGGCTTTTCAGACTTGTGAAATTGTGCTCCACTTTTTTCTAAAAGCATTTCAAGCATATCTGCTTCTTGTTAGAGTTTTCAGATAAGCATCTCTTGTTTTCCAACCCGAAACAAAGTTGAATTTTAACGCGAGATGCGTTTTATTGTTTTGGAGACTACGGCTGCGTTGTTATGGGAAAAAAATGCCTTGTTGCGTACTATCAAATTTAAGCTTATCCTCAATGATTTACTTACATGAGAGGTTTTACACGCGGATACATCGAAATAGTCATACAGCCCGAGAGTGACGCTCTTCGAACAGTGCAGCTGAAAGATGGAAAGTTGCGATGAAGCTGCGCCAACGCACCCAACCAAAGTGCCTTGGCTGTTCATATGCATGGATGCTTTGATTTTCTTGCCAATGTTTTGATCTTAACTGTTTTGTTTATAAACGGCTAAAAAACCTAGAATAAGAAATAAGCAAACCAAAAATAATTCGAGCAACTTGTAATGGACTCGCGGTGCATGAGACTCAGCTCGCCTTCCATCAGTGTGGTCAACCGCGTTTGTTGCTCTCCTTGTCCTTTCCTACATCCATGAAAATCAACACCTAAAACTGCACAAATATTGACTGCATCTTGGTACACTTACGAGTTCTCGTGATTTTCCATTCCGTTGCATAATCAAACGCTCGCAGCTCCATGTGTAACGACTATCTTGTTAAAGAAACATATAACAGATGTCACTCGGTTCAATATCAATACTCTGGCTCAAAAAAGTTTGTCACATTTCTTATTTTTATCCTATCAGCTTCCTTTTTTCCTACTGCATACTTCTACTTTACTCAGTTTCCAAACTGATTGGACAAGTTCTTTGAAAGCCGAGTCTTCCAGAACCACTTCATTGCTTTTCCCGTTACATCACAGTTGAGACACTACTAGCAGTACTTACTTCAAGTACCCATTTCCGAGACGTTTTTCCCTCAAAGGCAATATGAATTGCACATATGGGCCTTGGTATTCCTTTACTTGGACAAAAGCTGTCTTTCCGTAAGAAAAGTCGAGCCGTTTTATCTCATTAAGAATTTCGATGATGACCTCTTAATTGACAAAATTCTGAATTAGTAATTTACGGCGGCCTTTAATCGTTAATCTTGTCTAAAACCACAACTTAGTCGGAGATTCAAACCGCACTTATTTACGAAGTACTTTTTCTAGAAAACACGCTTTAAGTGTGTTTTTATCTCTCTGACGTGAAACAGTCTAAGGAAACAGAATATTAGAAAAATTGGAAGAGAAACTTGTGGGTGACGATTGTTACACAGGAAACTGGAAAGACTGGATCGAGAAGTACAGTGAGTGTAAATTCATCTCAGTTGTAAGTGATCACTGAATTGAACCTGATCATCATATTGAAAAGCTTCTTAATTTTCTTTTAGCACCAAGAATCAAGGTGCTAATCTCCGTTCTGAACGGTGACAAAAATACCTTTAAATGAAATGGAGGTGCCAAAAGGCGAGGGAAGTCAACATTTTTCATTCCTTTCCCGATCTGTTTTCGATCAAAATCTCCGATGTTGATTTGCCGGCTATGTGAGTTTACAACCTGGTGACATATCGCTAAAAGATTCTGCCGCCATATGTTTTTAGTCACTTTGTTCAAGTCCTCAAAGAGAGACAAACTTCAGATATTTTTTGTTGATATGATTCACCGGCAGATAATTCTTGGCAAATGAAGTTCCCAGATACATTTTCAAGATGCGCGCGTTTGATAAGTGGAACGTCGAGGTATTTCATTCGTTCATCTTACTTATGTATCGATAATATGGGTCTCAAAAATTACTGCGCACAATTCTTTTGCCAATAATTGCCATGAGGTATGTAGTTTTGATAAGTAAAGCCCTCAAGCTGCCATGCTCGCCTTTGTTTAAGTTTGTGGTTTTGACATCTCTCTAAAGACGCAAATTTTTCTCCTCATCGTAATCTAGATAGTATAAATTTAATACATATTCCTGAAATACTCGGCTTATTGAAGCCTTGGGTTCTATATTTCAACGTTGCTAAATTTAATGCGTATGATTTATCAGATATCATTCCAATATCATTTATCGATCGTTGCGTGTCTCGATCTTTTGTAAAAACTTCAATTTAGCGACGCAAAGCGATACTTCGGGACGTTTTTCGATGAATATTATTTCCTGTTCTGAGCGTAAATTTGTCAATTGATGATACTACCAAGTAGAAATTTGTTTTAATTTGCCATCGACCGCGTCTTTTGTTGTATGTAAATTAAGTCAGTGATAACATGTCACGTGACTTGATCACAGACTGTGATATGTGTGGGATTAATCGGAAGGTGTATTTTCCCTTTGTAGAAAAGAAATAGTTCTGCTTCCGTACGTTTAGTGGGATATCCTTGTACACCACGTGAAAACTGACACTCCTATACCCCTACGCGACGAAAGGAATCCTGGAATTCCAAGGTAAAGATTGGGAGACTTCGGTGAACTCATGTTGAAAACGTGAGGGTAGAAGAGGATCGAAAGCGAACTACAAACCGCCATAATTATGGGCGACAACGCAGACAGCGAAGGCAACTTGATTCACTTGATACTGAACGATTTAAAGGTGAGAATTCTCTCTGATCTTGAAAACTTAATTGATGCTCAATTTTCCTAGACAAGCTCAGTTTTAATATTTCAATTTCATCCAGTCTAGCGCCCCTGTTTGGGAAGATTTCGTCGGCAAAGCAAGCAAACTACACTCGGCGCTCAAGTACGTCTCGTATAATTTGGGGTGATTTTTTTTTATCTACATTTAGATCACTCATCTTTTTGCCTTAGGGAATAAAGAGGGTTATTGGTTTTGATATTTATTTGTTCAGGGCAACAGTTGTAGCTGCTGACGCTTTTTTGGACGCTTTTCAGCGAATTGCGGATCTCGCAAATTCATCACGAGGTCAGTTTACCTCTCTTACACTATACTCTCATTTTGCCGCGTATACTTAAACTTTCATTTGCTTTAGAATCTTAGTTATTCAGAAAGAACTCTGCCAAGGTATTCAAGAAGCTTTTCAACAAGATATTTTCTCTGAATTTTTTTTCCGAAAATGAAAAACTACACAAGTCAAAAGCACATGTTGTAGTGAACCATGTCACTCGACGGTTTGGGTTCATTGGGTCACAGTCTGAGCTCAAGATATTTTTAGTCGTTGTTTATTTTGGCAAGGTTTACTTTTTGTGAAAGAATTTCGTGTTCATGTTTGGCTAGTGAGCCATTTTCTCTTTTAAGAACACTCGATAGTTAAATTTTGAAAGTTTTTATCTAGTATTCTCTGAAATCCTCCACGAAAACGCGATCGATAAGGGAATTTACAAATCCTTTTATAATTTTATTGTAATTCAAAGAAATGCGACGGCATGTTGTTTAGTTCTGCTTCTTAGATAGGTAAAATGACTGGATAACAGGCAAATTTGATGTTGAATTGCGCTAAACAGAGTTATTGGCTCTACGAATAAGCGATCCAGTGAATTTGAAATGAAAAATCCAAGAATGAATACAATTGAGGACGTTTGCGCATACAACGATTGCTTTGTTGTTGTTCGGTTGAGAAATATGACACGGTTATGGCGACGTTGCAAACTTGAAATAAACCAGGGACGTTCAGGAAATTCGTACTTGAAATTATTACCATAGCTTCAGCTGTTTGCTCGAAAAAAACATCTGAGAGTACAGCTTCAAGCCATGGTCCGTTAAAAATTTTGGCGCGAGAAAAATCGTATTTTACCGCGCAATTTTGTTCCGCGCCATTTAAATTTTTACGATATTTGCTTGTGTTTACTGAGGGAAATTTTTGTGTTGTTTTTCTTTCTTTCGGCGCATGAAAATATTTTTTCTTTACTATGCTTTCACTGTAAGCAATCGTGATTTTTTCTGCCGTCTTATCAATTTCCCTGCTTCAAATTTGCGGTTTGGTTTCGTTGCATTATTTCCGTCATAAATCCTCGGCCACCTGTTCTGTATTTCTGGGTGCTAATTGAGTTTATGGAGTCTTGAAAATCCGCGTTGTTGAAAAAACACTCTACAGAATTTTGCAAAGAATCGATTGACTTCAGATAGACGAAGCAAAAACAGGAAATGTATGTCAGCCGAGCTCGGAGGTCTATTTTCAAAAAGGAAGCTCTACCGATTAAATATTGTCAAACTGCCAGAACAAATATCTTTTTTCCGTATTTATAATACAACTGCGCGAGTTTTTTTTAAAATCTTGTTTCGATGCGAAAAATGTCGTGCAAAATTTGAAGTTTTTGCCATGATACTGATTTTTTAGAACGAAATGTGTTCACCAATCATCTCCTCTTACGGAAACAGTTAATGTAACTAATCGACCTCAAGATTCTGCGGTGAATTCCTTATTCTGTGTGTTTTTAGAAGATATTTGAAGTTGTTGGAAATGCTTTGTACGAGCCAAAGTTCCTACATTTTATATCACGTAATTTTTTGTCAAAAGTACTTACATTACACCAAGCAATTTTGTTATAAAATTGTCATATAAGTAAGTACCGTGAAATTTTGAATGTGCTCTGAATGTTACTTGCACAGATGTGGAGGTCTGTTTTAACACGACGAAGTATCCCCTCTATTTGACTTTTAAATCAATCACTTGTTTACTACAGCAGATTGATTTTTGCCAAATTTATTTTCCTGTTGGGTGTCTCAGGAAAATTATAACAGTATTGCATCCTGCTGGGAATTTTGTTATTATGTTGATTTGTAAAAAGGACAGGTACTGAAATATACCTTTTTAATTTAATTTTTATAATGGTTGGATTATGAAAGCAGTTACAAATTTGAAAGGCAGGCACAGAGTAATACATACCCCTTAGAACATATGCAGCAAAATAATAATAATAATAATAATAAAAATTTGATTCACTTACATTACCAAAAGGCTAAGGAGAGAATTAATTTATTATTTAGGAATGGACAAATTCTGTTCTGCATATCTTTCGTGTGAAGTTTGTGCAAGGAATTTTATATCTTTGACCAAGCTTTGGTATCTAACAGCAGACATTTGGAAGAGATGTCAAATTAGTTTGTCATAAGTATGAGAGGAAATGAAAATAGAATGTGCATTGAGATGATATCACCAAATTTGTCTTTGGGTGAGTTATCCAAATAAGCTTTGATTAATTGTAAAATTTTGGATTAAAAACTAATTATTTTGATTATCAACTGAAGATTAGAAAATACAGCAAAAAGGAAGCACTCTGTTGTCAAATCGGTTCATTTTTTTTTTTTAAGATTGTTATGTGGGGAAATAGTTAAGAAATAAAGCTGTCTCTGTATCTTGTCTGTTCATAAGGGGACACAAATTTTTATAGAAAATTTGAAAGATAAGAACTTTCTCATTTTATTTCTACCCAGTGTTGCCATATTGGAAGACATAGCTACTTTTAGCAATGACTATCCTCTCATTAACCAAGATGTCACCTTTCCTCTACATGGGGCTGTTGTGCTTAATTAAATACCTCAACTTCCTTTTGATAAGTCCTAGGTTTAAAGAGCCATTAATTTACTGGCACACCTTTGAATCTGTAGTGTTTTTGACCCTCCTGAATTAATTGCGAAAACAGAAATGTTTTGAAACAAAGTTGGCTTGACAGTCATGTCAAAGTGTACTTTTTATCAAGAGACATTTTCAGCTTTGAGTAAAACAGGTATATTGACTTTGGGCATTTATAATTTTACACTTAGATAACTTATGCTTCAACAAATAAGCTATTATCACAGACAAAATGTTAAAAATGCTGTTTATTTCTGTTTAAATGGTCAATTATTCATATCAGAATTAACTAGATTGCGGCTCATATGCAGATACAATCGTGCTATTAGGCTGTATTACACAATGTTGCAAGAAATATTTCCAGTTTGTCTCTTAGAGAAGATTTCTAGTCAGGAAGGAGGGGGTTCCTTTTACTTATCACAAACAAAAAAATATTTTTTTATTCATTTCTACTATACCTAAAACAAAGAATGTCATTCTATGTAAATATTTCTTTGTTCCTGTCTCTGACTTTAAAATTTTAAAATGATGTCATCATAGTACATTCCTTTCCAGTTCACTGATGATGAATGGAGCACTTTGCCAATCATAAATTATTGCTGTCAGTTCTAATTACACTTTTAAAAATTATATTTTTAGACCAAACATTGGTTTCACATGAGTCATTCTGTGAATTGAAAAAGAATGTCCTTTTTTATCCTCACAATGTGACTGGCCAGCGGGTAACTGAAAAACTATTAATTACAGCCTGTACACAATTTTCCCTTATATTTAATCTTGTTATCACTGTGTTGAATGAAAGCAGAAAAACCTTCAGAAAGGTTTTTTTCCTGTGTTCTTAATTAAATTTTCTTTATCATGGCAAAATTGTTTAAGAAATGTTCATTCTAATGATAACAATATGTATGGTTTTAGTCATGCATGCTATGCATAAGGTATGGAGGAGATTTTTTTTTTGTTTGTCGTTTAAGTCACTGAAGTATTCCTCTATGCCTTATTTTGCAAGCAAATTTTAGAATTTCAGCTTTGTATTCAATTTGCCTTGGCTCCAGATTGGATAGAAATAGTTTGTGTTACTTAAAAACCTTTACATGGAATGCCAGACTTGTGGTCACTTAATGGAGCTAAGATGATTGACAACCCATTTGTTTGGTGTCTTATACATTAATCTAGGCAAACAGTGTTTTCTAGAATCACCAGCGGCTGCCCTTTTGTCTGCTTCTTGTTTTTGAAGCGCCAGTTACTTCATCAAAACAAAATAGTCAAAGACCAGTCTTTATCAGAAATAACTTTAGTCTTTGCTTACTCTGTGTAGTACCAAAAAATATTGATTAAAACTGAAAAGAAAGCAGTCAATTAAAGCAAGTGAAATAGATGTTAAAGAAATAGGTGCTTATGTTCTTAAGGGCACTGACTTGTATACTGCCTGCTACTATTAAAAAATTTTTTGATGGCTGGTAACTCCAAAATCTCCAGAGAACAGTGGGCAAATCTTTGTTGTTGCCCTTATTTACCAGTAGCATACATGTATAAACTTGTATGGATCAGAATTGTGTTAAGTGAACAAAATTGTCAGTTCCTAATGTGCCTTATACCCAGTGAAATATTACTGAGCAAAAAATAAAAAATATCCATGTTTTTAAAGTGCTTTGTTTATAGAATTTCAAGCTTAATATATTTCATCAGACAAGGATTACCAATATTCTGGGCCTGAAACTCAGGGCATGTTGGCAGTGCTGTGATCTCAACATTTTCAAAAGTTGGTTGTGATCTGTAAAGAATTATAGAGGAGTTCATGTAGATAGTTGTTACTTTCCATGTAATTACAAAATTTTGTCCATGGTTCATGGACAAGACCAATCTTTGGAGATTGTCATTGACTTATTTTTATAATTAGTGGACTGATTTCACTGGTCAATAACAATTATTAATCATCAATTATTGTACGCCAGGATGCTGCAAAGACATTGGAGGCTCTCTCACAAAAATGGTGATAAGACATCGCAGTGTGGATGGTAAACTCAAAGGATTTGCTGGGTATGTTCATAGGAAATACATGGAACTTAAGAGATTTTTAACTTTGAAATTTGGTAGCTCTGCTTCTTAAGTCAAGAGCAGCTCAGCTTTGTAGCTTTGTAGCTTTGTACCTCATGTAAGGATGAACATAGACTCCCTGAGACTCCTGTGACTTAGGTATCACTTAGGTTATGGATTTTTCAAGTCATTCAGATTGAAAGTGTCATACTATTCAGAGTGGCCTCACAATTAGGCTCAGTTTTTTTACTGGTGACTTGTCACTTAAAAGTCAAAGACTTGCAAGGATAAATTTCAATCTGAAGTTCACTGATTTATTATCCATTTTTGATGACATTTTCAGATTGCTAAATGAGTCACTGATATTTCCTCTGCAAGAGAGGCTGGATGATTGGAAAAAGTCTGTTGTGCAGACAGACAAAGATCATGCAAAAGGTAGTTTTTTCCCTAAAACTCTACAAAATAATTGTTTAATATTTAATGCTCTCAATATAGTTTGTTAAAGAGATATATTATTCTGCTTTCCATAACGTGCTGAAATGACTTGCCATCAAGACATCCCACTACTATTAAAATTTCTTTATCTTGTTAGTTACACTAGTGTCCCTTTTTCACTTACTGACAGACTGGCTTTGCACAGTCTTTGATGGATTCTCTTTTAATTTTTATGTGGTTTTTATTTTTTAAGAATATAAGAAAGCCAAACAGGAACTAAAAAAGGCCACAGCAGAGACAAGTAAATGGCAAAAGAAGGTTAAAAAAGGTGAGTTAGGTGAGCAAAGCCTTTGAATTCAGTTTAGTGTCTTAAAGTATTCAAGCAAAGGACACACCCTCAGAGGATAGCTTTCTGGCCATAAGTCAAGTTGACCATTAGAGGGTGATTTACAAATCCTTGCTTAGTAAGTCACAAAGTTTGTCAAGTGCTAGCTCTTTCTTTTGGTCCTCAGCACTCTTTGTCACAGAAAGAACATAAGATTTTTCAGTCCATGGCTGTCACTCTTAATTGCTGATGAGTAATTTTCTCTCAATTTTGATGATCACTAATTTTTTCTTTTTCTCCTGATTTTCTTTGTTCTATTAGGAAAATCAGAGCACCAAGAAAAGTTGGATGCTGCCATGAAGGTTAGAACTAATATAGCATGTATTTGGTATCAATATTTACAAATTGTTATCTCTGGTTTTTATTAGGCTTCTTAACTCATCACACCCCAACATCAGCATTCCCATTCTCCACACTGTTCTCTTTACATTTCCTATGTTACTAACAAGAAGAATTTGTGTGACATTCAAGAGCTTCTTAAATTGGTGATCGTTTCCTTTTTTTTTGTGACCTTGACTTTTGACTCAAGGGTCATAGGTCAAGGGTGATAGGTCAAGGAGAAATTAGATGCCAATCTCTCTTTTAAAGGGTTAATTGAGTGCCTTTGGCATTTTGATATAGAATTTCCACTGAGTTGAATCCACTTGAATCTTTTTTCGTTTTTCTAAGCAACAATTTGTTTGGCATATAGTTTTCAGTAGTGCTCATTAGAATCTACTCGTACACATAATTTATATATTTGGCATAGTTCTCCTAGAACACAGATTTCAGTGTTGTGAATTTATTAATTCTGTTGCTTGATTTTACAGCAAGCAAGTTATCAACAAGCTCTTTTTGAAGACCAGGAAAAGCGATTCCTTCAGAGAGCGTTGATTGAGGAAAGGACCAGATACTGCATGCTGTCAACTTGTTTTAGGCCAGTTGTGGTAGGTCCGATTATTAGGCCATAGAAAAGCAAATCATCTTTGTTTCCTTGTTTGACTTGTAAGTGCACCAAAAAATGAACGCCGAAATTATGCTTTCGGTCAACTACAAAGTTGAAAATAACCAAAGTTGAGCGCATTTCATGGTAAGTTCTGGAACGTCTGCGCATGGGCCATGAACGGGTTTGGGAAAAAAATTATTGAGGTGGAAAAGTGTTAAGTGACTTACTGGCATCTTACGCGAAACATGTTTTGACATGTTTCGCTGTTAACACATAATTTGAAAGAATCAGGAGATTTAAACTCTTATTTGCCCACAAGAGTTGAGAACAGGTAGCAACAAGTAGCGAAGGATTTTGGCCGCAAAAAATAACCTAATTGGCCACTTGCAGTGGATATGGTAACTGCGAAACATTTTTAAGGAAAGTACAGTAAACTTTGGGACTAATATTCTCTCTTTTTGTCATTCACTCTTGTGGACAGCTGCTATTTTAAATGCAAACTTTATTCCAACTACTTTTACGGTTGATCATGTTTTACGTTTGGGCAAATTAATGTAATATGGTTTTGTTCTCTTTTAGGAGCACGAGATGTCCATGTTAGGGGAACTAGAACACCTTCAGTCTGTTCTCGAGGACATCGTTAAACAAACAAAAAATCCCACCGTTCTGCCACCAGCGGGAGAAGATCTGGTGCGAGAATTCAGATTGTCGGATCATCATAATTACGATGATCAGGTAAAATAAGCGGCGATTAAGTTTTAAATCTGATTGTCACTTCCGCTCAAGTTGAAAAATATCCAGTCACTGCCACCGAGAATAGTCCTTTGCGGGGCTACCCTCGCGTAGACTATTATACCGTATAATCAAATGAGAAAATCAGAATTAAATGCCTGCTGCACATTCGCAGAGAATCAAATGCCTGCCAGTCATACTGTAGACCCTTATAGTCTATAGTTGATAACACCGGCTTGCGCTCAGCATTTCGCTGAGTAGGTGAACCCCCTGAAGTGATGAACACGTAGTTTCTTCTTGCAATACCAGCTAACCATCCAAGCAACTTCTGATGAAAATTGAACAACTTGTCTGTTGGGGTCAGTAACATGATCCGTTAATAATAAATAGTAAATTGTAAATAATAATAATCAAATTAAGGATAATAGGTAAATATTTTATTGTACTGTAACAGTAATGTAAAATCATAATTTAGTATTATCAACTGAGTTGATAACATATATAGGCCACCGTAAAGAATTTCAAAGCTGACGTTTCGAGTGTCAGCCCTTCGTCAGAGTAAATGCTAAGCAAAGTTGTTAGTACTGTATTACTCTGTTATAATCTCCCACCGGCGCAGCACCACAGTTTCTTTAGAAACTTACCACCTTAATATAATTGTCATTATCCTAACTTTTCTCACATCATGTTGTAATTCATTTTTCTCCTCTTTTATTTTAAACTTAAGTCTCCTCCACCGAGTCCAACAGCAACTCTGACGAGAGCTGCAAGTCCGCTGCATACCGGCCGGGACCCCCCTACCACCCCTCCTCCGCCGCCTCCCTCGGAAACGGACCCCTACTACAACGCTTTCAGCCGGCATTATTCATTCTCCGTCAAACACACTCAAACGCGGAACAAGGTCATTGGATCGGTGACACCCACCACCTCTCCTAAGAAAGTCGCGCCTCCGCGGATCTGCGCACGCTCTACCAGTTTTAGTGTTTCTTCGACCTCCTCGCACTCTTCAATGTCATCTTTAGGCTCGTCTATTGGGTCGCCGTCAATTGAGAGCTTCCCGCAGCCGCCAACCCCGCTGCTATCGCCCGGTTACTCGGGAGACTTGCAGAGCGAACCATTACCCCCTCCACCCTTTCCTGGAGCAGTGCCCACCTTACCCCATCCAGGCAAGTCAAGTATTGTAATTGTTTTTGTCAAACTCGATTGGTTGATGATAGACACTGCAACGAAAGGTTCGGTTGTCAATCTTGTGTTGTGTTTACAAGGACTACAAACTTCGAAGGTTTTAAGCGTTCCAGCTCTCTCTGCCGAGGAATAAAACTCTGTACCAGCAAACTACCAGAGAAACCTGTCAAGTATCCCAAGTGAAGGTAGTTTCTGTGTCCTTTGAGCCAAGGATAGAGAGCGGGTCCATTGGGAGTCGTACCAGGGCCAGGTACGAAAGAGAGCCAAAAAAAACCGAGGGTTTCTCTATCTTTGACTGGTGTTTTTTTTTTTTTTTTCGCTGTTTATTGACTTTTTGTGGCTTATTCGTCATGGAGACAGGGATCACTGATTAGTTATGGGTAAAATTAAAGATGTCAGGGTAATACTCAGCAGTTTCTCATTTGGTTTCTTTTCCTTCCTTGAAGGCGACAGAACATCTTGGACAACGTCTACGGACTCCGGGTGTTATTCGTCTTCCTCAGGGGAAAGGTCACCTTCTGCCTCGCTTGCACAAGTATATCTTCCCTCCTCGATCGCGGAACACCCGAGATCCAACGAGCTTTCAGGAAGGAATACCCAGGGCCCTCAATACGCCACGCCTTACGCTGTTAGCAGCACTCGATCACGGTGTATGAGTGAATCGGCTTCCGCTATGTCGCCTTACTACCAAGGAATTGCGCATCGACGTAGCGACAGTGAGACTTCCTCGCAAAGCAGCTATTCAGGCAACGGCGAGGTGCCGGCTGGTGGCATGAACAGCAGCGATTCTGGATATTTTAGTTATGGAGGACGTTACCATCGCTCGAATCCGGAAAGTATACAAGAAAACTCAGGCGGTTGGGCGCCCCAGCAGAAAGCGAAGTCCACGTACAATAGGAGTCAAAGTGTATCAGGGCGACCGTCTGCAGCTCAACAGGCGCATCTGGCAGCTCTGGCAAGTCATGCCGCGCGAAGCAGAAGTGCACCAATGCCTCCCGCAAGGAAATCATCTGTTCCACCGCCGTGTCCGGAGAGAAGGACTGGACTTTCTGATGGTGAACTGAACAAGGAGGATCAGGAACTGGGTGAAGGCGCTCACTCGGATGAAGAAGGGCTAAGTATGCTACAGAAACAAATTCGGCGTCAGAAAAAGCTGATCGAGGCCAAGGCGAAAGACAAAGGCGAGCAGTCTTGATATCAATGAAACTGTTAGAGCTACTAACTTAATCTAAAAAATTACTTTGACGTTTAAGTTGCCATCCGTATCTTCAATAATCAATTTGATTATCTCGCCATGTGAACTTTGTGATTGAAAGGTGATGATATTCACATGCTGCGGAAACAAGTGAAGTGGGATGGTGAAATGACTATTATATAATTACCATATTTACGATAGCGTGTATGCTGTCAATATGGTGCCATATAATGGTTTACATAAAAGGACTAAGGAGACAATGTACGTATGTAAGTAGATATAAGCGGTGGGGGCTTTTGTCAAACCGCGTGATCAGAAAAAGGTTAAATTGTTAAGTGTTAGGTTGGCCATAATCGGCCATGCTAAAGGTTTTATAGTATTTAAAGACGTGCGGCGCGTTTTAAAAAAGTTATCATGTTAATAGTTTGCATAATGTTTCCATTAATAGAGCTCTAAAGCTTTTGTAATGAAATGAATGCTGCGCTAACCTTCCGAGATTTTTAATATATATACTGAGAGCTTTGGGTAGAGATTTCACCAACGGCGCTTATATCAGGGCCAAAAAAAATCATCTTGTCCTGTATTTATAACAACGATAAGAACGCGGTCGCTTAGTTTAACGCCATTATTCCTTTTTACGAACTCTGGTTGTGTTAGATTTGTTTTAAGTTTAGGATGGGTGTTGAAATGCTTCTCTAAAGTGTCAATAGATTTGTCAGTTTGGACGACATTTTTTGTTCAATCGTAATTTAAAGTTAATTTGAACAGTGCCCATGGAAATGAGATTGTTATGTTCAAACGGCTGGTGCTGTTTCTTCTTGACGTAAAGCTAATCGGAGTGGACGAGAACCTTATTCAACGCTGTCCTACAAGTTAGTGGCAGTAATGAAAGCGCAGGCGCCTTCCAAGGTTGACAGGTCTCGCCCAGTCTATCGCTATTCATTTCCATGGATCACTTTTATTTGTCATTTTTTACTTAATTTGAGGCATCAACGATTCAAAAAGATAATTGTTGACCTTTTTGCTATGGAGATGTAGCACCCTTTTCCTAGAAGCCTATGCGAAACGCACTTCACATAATGGAAGGGCACATGCTGTAAATAAGCAAAGATAGAAATTTATATATGCAGGAACAGTTTGCCGCTATACGAGGGCTATGTTGCGCTCTATGATTCTCCAAAACTTGATAATTTTTTTTGGTGGTTCGTCACTTAGAATCCGGGTTGATTTTTTTTCCATTCTCGAACTCCCCTTTTTCTCTCTCGTTGATTCGTGTTTTTTTTTTTTTTTTTTTTGTTGGTGTACACCAGTACACCAACATTTCCTAATCTCCTTCAGCTTATTAGGTTCAATTGTTAGTGACGGAAAAGTTGCCTTAACATTGTGTAACTTGGCCCTCTTATTGTCAGAATTGATCACATTACTGTTCAAATTTTGTGTTCGATTAAATTGATAAAGCGGAAGATTTATCTCATAGTTAAACGGTAGTTCCGGTTGTTCTGATCTATGCGGTTCGTTATGTAATTTCGTACCTGTGCTTGTTCATCGACTTTCTTTTTGTGTAATCGTTCTCAAATAATTCAAGTTTAAGTCGAACCTTCTGCACTTGTTATAAAAAAATAAGGATAGCAAACTTATATTACCGGCCATTGTATCTTAAAGTCTGGAGTTAGACTAAGTGGTTCCAATAAAATAGAGATATCCAGTTTGTTACAGGGAGTTACCTGCCGTAAAAATCTTTTATTACTTCTGTTCAGCCTTTCAACAGAACATACACCTCTGCATACAGCCTTAAATTATCATTAATGCACGTAGCGGCGTGGGCGTCGACTAGCGCAACAGCTTATGCTTGGAAAGTGGGGCTACACGTAATTGCGTGCTGATAAATCTGTCACATAGAAACCTCCCTAGAGTAGGATTCCGTAGGCACTTTAATGGTTATAACTCGTCCTTTACATCTGCTGGTCTATCGTAGTCCAAGCCGTAGACCTCTTTTAGCCGTTGTTTAAACGCTTCCATGGCATGACCAGGTACAGGCAAACTGTCCAGGATTGCCTTTCTTTTCTCTTTAAAATCTTCTGAACGCATCGCGTACTCGTAAAATTGAACTGTCTTCCTAATAGCTTTGTCGAGTGTGTGCGGATTCCAGCGAAGATAATTCCACGCCATTTTAATATCTACCGGTCCGCGCGTCACCGAGGGGTAATAATACGTTCCTCGCTCGCTAGACTTGTCAAATTCTACGTCAGAAACACCAAGATGCTTCGCCGTAATTTGGAGAAATTCCTCCAGCGTTGCAGTCTCGCGGAAGGCTAGGTTGTAAGCGAAGTTGTATACGTTCTCGTCGTACTCGGGTAGGACAATCAAGAGATTTGCGACATCTTCGGCAAAGACGAAACTGAGCGGCTTGTTTTGGAGACTCTTTGGCAGTTCTAAAGGTTTGTCAAAGATGTCGTGGAAACGCATCCAAAGGAGATAGCGCCAGAAGCGATCGGTGTTGTCTCGCATTCCAATGACGTCAGGAAGGCGAATAATCATAAAAGGAATGTTCCATAGTTCGTGTTCTCTTCTGAGAACCTCTTCACCTAGGAGACAAATTCGTCTGCGTTCAGACAATACTTTGAGCTTGTAGAGACGTAGTTAGGGGAATTATGTGCATGCAGGAAGGTTAATGAGACCGCGCGCCGGCTTGCGCGCGGTGCTGTCAAACTTTCTAGCTCGCGAAGAAACATTTGTACCGAAGCGCTTTTGATGAAGGCCTGCTCGCACATTAGGATACTTTTTTAAGTACATACAAATTTATATTTCACATGATAAAAGCGCGCGAATTCGAAGAATCTGTTCCGCACAAATCTTTTCCAGATACTCTATGGCAGACCTTATTTTCCACATGAATACAGCACGCGAAGATTCGTATCCAATACCCCACCTCTCTCTTTAAAAAATCATAGCTACGTCTGGCTTTTAAGTCTGAAGGTTATAATTGAGAAGCCTACTGATGCGAAACACTTAAGGTTGACTAAGCCAGCGAGCAGACCCTTATTGTCAGTGCTTTGGCACAAGCGTTTCTTCGCCTGCGGGAAAGTACGAGGCTGTGAGCAACGCGAGCCATAGAGACGTCCTGTAGGGGTTCCGTACTGATAGTGCCAGACCCTCAGCGAGCTTCTCCCCGATTCGTCTCAAATCTTCCCGCAGGTGGAGAAACGCACGTCCTTTAACGCTCACAATGGCGGCTGGCTCGCCGGCAAGGTTCACTTTGCAAATTGGGTTCACAGATTTAGTACAGACGACACTCAGCAAGTTTCCATAACAATAGGCAATTGTGCAAACGGTTGACGACATTATTATAGCCAACAAATCGACCTAACAGATCGAAACTAACCGATAACAATTTGCGTAAGCTACATAACCTTTATTTTAAGAGGGAAGAGAAGTCAGTAATATCATAGAAAACTGACCAATCGGTTCTTTTTGCTTTTTTTAAGATTAAGACTTGTACCCAAAAAGATGCTTGAAATAGCAAGCAGGTTAAATGTACTCACACTCCAGCTTTGCACTTCCATAAGGGTCCTTCTGACTATAGGCCTCCCTTGTCTTCGGATCCTCTGGGCGCTTGGCATCGTCCTCACGCGTGGGTCCCTCGTGGGAAGGTTCCTCGCAAACCTCATACACAGAATCAGTGCTGATGTAAATGTAACGACGAATCCTGCTACGCATCTTGAGCATAAAATCCTGAGGATGTTAAACAAAATCTAAGAAAGTAGAAATTCACGGTGGGAAGGGTAGAGGGGGGAGGACAGAAACCTTTTCCATATAATTGTCCCAATCTTCAATCTTTACCGTGCCCAACTGGAGGTAGCTGAATTAAGTGTATTAGTTAGTGCTTGCCGAAAAGAGCTCTTAAACAAGGACGGATTGATTCAAAATCAAGACTACTGCAGAGAGACATCCATTTGATATCATTTCAGTAAACATTCGTTACCTGGAATCTTAAATTTTTTAACGTCTAATTTCACTGAGTTCGTTTTAACAAGTGCCAAGCGTCACACATGCGCATGATTTCTGTTAAAAGCACTTTGATTCACCGATTCTGTTACCTTAATGTTCGGCCGCGAGGAAGTTGTCACGCAACGGTAGCTGTAACAGATCACAGTGAAATGTGACAAAGAAATGCACTCCTGTAAGAGCCATGTATCGTTTATGTGCGTGAATTCTGACACGAGCGCTTGCACGGATTATAAAGGATAAGAATACAAGGCCTTAACTCGTTGAATTTTTTAAATTTCATTAACGTTACATTTACGCTATCGTAGAAGAACGCACTCCGTAAAGACCCGTAGAACGCACCGACAGGTTATGTTGCGTTTACAAACAAACAAATTGTTGACAATAAACATCGATATTACATTGTAACAAAGGGTGACTGTTTACCTTAATATCACTAGGTCTGTAACCACTAAAGTCGAACACCACATCAAACATGCCTTTCTCTTGTGTAACATCTCCAAGTCTTTCAGCGCAATCGTTAAACTTAGCTCGATCGCACGGCACGAATTTGACCCAAGGTTTGATTCTAAGAGCAGAGTCCCAGTACCACGTCCCTCGATGCGCGATTGTGATGTCGTGTCCTCTCAGCTTCAACCGAGCCACCGTCTCGCTTCCTAGCATTCCGTCACCTCCGAGAACAAGAATTCGCTGTCGATAACGTGATTGTGCTCCACTGGATGAAGTGAAGCATAAGCACAGTAAAGTCGAGGCCAGTAGAAGATACATGGCCGTGGAGGTCGAACACTTTATGATGGCTGCACTGGTATTAACAAGCGGAGCTTCACAGAAGGGTCTTTGTGAGGTGGCATTTCTTTTACTGTCACGCAACATCCGGTGTGCCTGTCACACGAGCAATCATGAATTCGTTCAAAAATACGCAGAATATTGCTGTATTTAAGAATTTATACACAAAGTAGGAGATCGGATGAAATATGTTATGACCTGCAGACTTATTAGGTCCGTTGCTAAAAAAGTGCATTTCAAACGAAGCTCGGAATAACTCGAACGAACCTTCGCACAGAAGGGGATCATTTTCAGATAAGAGAAAAAACAAAAGTATAATTCATCAATTTTGCTCTGAGTAAAAAAATTAAGATTTGGACAGCCAGAAATTGCATTTTTGAAAGGCGAGTGATTTATTGTCAGAGGAAAAAATTACGATAAAATGATATTAATATTTCGTGACCTTTATCCAGTAGAAACGATTCACTCATTGGGGTGTTGCTGAACAGAAAGTTCGAGGGCTCTAATGAGCTTTGTTCTTCTCCAAACGCGTCTCAAACTTAAGGATGCTGCAAACTTGAAAGAATTTTGCAATTGCATCACATTAGCTTTTTCACCTGCGAAAATCCCCTCTGGAGACGCTGCAGCTATGTGACATGTTGTTCTCTAGTGCACATTGGTATCTTGTCAGAGCTGTAAATAGAGGCAATGGCAGCTATTTGGCCAGATGTCTAACAGGGGTAAGTCAAAATATTGGGTTCACCACGGTTTTATGGTGGATGTTTTCTCGATTTTGTCATAATTATTTCACTTAGCTCTATTATTTTGACTCTGATGCTTTCGTTGTTCTATGTCATTCGTTAACTCGCCAGGGTCCCTCTCCGAGTATGAGTTGAGATATTTCAACTGAAATTACGTTAACTTTGTGTGAACGTAAATGACAGCTGTAGTTCTCCTCCCCTAACATAAAACAAGTTTTCCCAAAATCTTATAATTCATTTCCCTACCTGTTACAATCATAATATTTTGGTGGCCAATATGAAAAGACTGAATCAACTTGAAAATTCCTATCAGTCTTAAAAACAAGGTTATCAAGTTGAATGATTTGGGAACAAACTGCTCAAGGTTGGGGCAAACTTGTTTTAAGTTAAGGGATGAATTCAAAAAAGTGGTCAGGGGCAAGCTTGCATCTGGGCAAACTTACCAGCTACCTATCAATCAGATGCTTCAACCTTCAGCCACTGCATACTACTGATCTGCTTGCCCAGTAATTGTCAATAATTTGTGTGGTCCTTCCAATCACAATATCACAGTGGCATGTTAATGAGAGAAGTACCTTTGGTCAGAATTTGGACATTACCTTAACTTAAGGAAGAAGAAGTCATTAAATGCAAATTGGTTATGAAATATGAGGGACTGTTCAGTTATAGTTGTCTGCTGGGTTTTTGGTACACAATGTTTAGTAGTGTGCCAATCATTTTGAACTAACTGACCAATTATTGAATTCTCTCATTGATCTATTTGTTCACAATGTGTGAGAACAAGAACAGAGAATTGTGTGTGACCAGAAAGCTTCCAAGCAAAACTGCAGCACTGTTGTTTTCTTCTTTGATTTTTGCAGGCCTTATGGAAATGTGAATTTTTTATGTCAGAAGCAGTGTCTGTGACAATAAATTGTGAACCCTTTTACAACCTATCATTCTCAGAGGGAAGTAGGGGTGGGGGTAGGGTGCAGATTAGAAAATAATGTTCTCACTCTCCTCTGCTCTAAAATATATGCAGTACTTAACTTATTAAACAATTCTTAGGGCACTGTCCATGCAACAGTAATATTCAATGTACCTGACAAAAACGTAACCAAAAAGATTGAAGGTAAGAAACTTGTTCTGTTTGGATTGTGTCCACATTTAAAGCTACAGTTGAAATTGCATAATAAAATTGGGCGTTAGATATCATTGAGAATAATTTCTCTGTTTTGGTCTTCTCTTAGTTGTACAGAATGACTTGACAAAGGAAAACGTGGATGCAATTGTGAATGCTGCAAACTCCTGGTTGAAACATGGTGGAGGAGTAAGTTGTTGATCAATTCATTGTTACTGTAAATGGGGTAAGTTTCTAAAGAAACTGTGGTGTTGCATTGGGGGTGGGGGGGGGAGTGTAACAAGACAATTTTTGTTTTATCAACTGAGTTGATAGTGTAAATTGGCCACCATAAAGAATTTAAAATCTGCTGTTTGAGTATTAGCCCTTCATCAGACCAAATGAACCATTGGTTGCGGTAGTTAAGTAAAGAATGCAGAGATGAAAGTGGAGGTTAATTTTACGAATTCCCTTAATTCCAATATGTAAAAAGTGTTTTCATATTAATGTTACCAAGATTTCTTGAATGTTTGAAAATGGTCTAAAATGTGTTTTTTCTATTCTGACAGCCTCCAAAGGCTACAGGTTTGGGACTAGAGACTCCACCTGATCATCTGTAGATATAATTTCATTAATTCCCACTTCTCCACTCCCTCCACCTCCCCTCAGGCCTTAAATAAGCTATGTCACTCCCACTTTACCCAGAATTCATTTAGCCATACAGTTTGTAAAACTACTGTAATTCACTTCTTAATGATAAGTTTCAATGACCCTCTCATTGTGCCAGGTAGCTGGAGCAATTGTCAAAAATGGTGGAGATCAAATTCAAAACGAAAGTGATGAATACGTAGCTAAATATGGTCCCATAAAGACCGGAGGGATTGCTGTTACCAGACCTGGAAGTCTTCCATGTAGTATTTTAATCCATGCAGTAGGTAAGTTCAGTTGTATACATATGTTTAAATATGTATTGCTTTTTCCCGTCTCCATTTTCGTTATCATGTTGTAATTATTCAAAGGTTATGATTTTTGAAATGGAGGGAAGAAAAATAAAAAGATAAATAAACAAGTAATTAAAAAGTGTAGTTGTATGCTTGGAATGGAGTGTTGATTTATTTATTTCAAGTTAAGGTGAGTTCAAAACAGTGGGATTATATGTAAACACCAACTCTATGTTGAAGTAATGCTTCCAAAATTTCATTCATTCCCTTGAGAAAGGTGTAAAAGAAATTCCCCTTAATTTCCCTTATACTTAAAGACACCTGCTTTGAAACTGTTTGGGTTCGATTTTACACTATAAAATAGGTTTAAACTGTAGATTGGAAATCGTAAATTTAAATCTGCTTAAAATGATTTTTTTCTGTTCAAAGAACACTGTGTAATCAAAATATGACAACAGGAAACTCACTGGAAAAATTATTGCATTCTTAAAACTTGCTTAAGACCTTGGGTTTAATCTAAACGAAAATGTCTTTTTAAGTTACTCTCGGTTACGGATCCTTGGGTCTCCATTACCACTGGGAGAACCCTCATTCCAGTTTTCTTTATTGTTAAGTTCTCCTACAAGGTCCTGATACTTGCTAACCTTCTGCGCTTCTTTTGCTCATATCCCCGAGTCGACGGCTGAGACTGTGACGTGACGTACTTGACAGGTCTGCGCAATTTTTTTTTTTTTTTTTTTTTCAACCGCCGGATTATTATCATCATCATTGTTATCAAATGTTATAAGTGTTTTTATACTTCGTTATCATTCTTGATTGATACTGCTATCATTTTTTTCTAATTTTTAGGTCCGGTTTGGATGGGAGGGCAAAAAGATGAAGACAGCAGTCTTCACTCAGCCATGTACAACTCTTTGTCCGAGTGTCATTCAAGGCTTCTGAGCAGTGTAGCTGTCCCCGCCATTAGTAGCGGTATTTTTGGATTTCCTAAGGCAAGATGCGCGAAGATTCTGTTCTCGGCTGTGTTGGAATTCTTCCGCGCTGAGCCCAAGAGCTCTGTTAATCTCGTGCGTCTTACAAACTTTGATAAACCAACTGTATAAATTTTTAAGGACGCTGCAGCTGATTTAAACGAAGAACCCGATATAAGAGTGGAGCTAGGCCAAGCGTCATGAAATTTAGTTCTTTTTAATAACTCTACGCTTAACTTCAAAGCAAACTATATTTAACAATTACTCACCAAAGTGGAGATAAATATCCACCACTTTCACCGACACTTTGGTGAATAAATTTTTTAGTGTAAACCACGCTGATACCAAAAACTTAGTTTATTTCTTTCAATATATCGTAAAATGGTGAGAAATTAATTACGGGCATAAGGCGTCAAGTACAACTTCTCGCTCGTGCAATTCTATGTCGCCATTTTTGCGCCTTTTTTCTGAGTATTTGCGAAACCAAAAGCTTCGCTGCGTTGAAAAGAGGACAATTCTGCTTTTTTCTCATGAGCCTAGAAATAGTTGGATCGTAAATCCGTGGTGTAAAAATGTCATTTAGTTTCGTATGTTTTTATGTTCATAAGGCTGCAGTTGTTAAACTCAAATTTGAGAGATACGTGCCATACGTTTTTTTGGGTAAAAGTTTCGCATGTTCACGCGTACTTACGAACTTTAAATTGGTTAGTAGGGGGACTGAAATGCACGGGGTGGTTTCGGAAAATGGTGTGATGTATTTTTGCATGCGCTTTCTAATTTTTCAAATTGCCATATTTTATTGGCATACTTTAGGGTTTCGTGGGCGCTCAGTAAATACTTATTTTTTAGATACTTCCCCTCAGGTCTCGCCCACGTTGGGCAGGTGTTCAGGAAGACATGTGAGTCGGTATAAAGAAAGATACCATGAGATTAAAAAGCGAAATTGGAAAATGTTTCACGGAACAAACCAAAATTTTCTTTCTGACCATGAATAATTTTGTGTCGCTTTTTACTCTACTTCATTTCGTTCTTTTTTGCTCCTTTAATTTAAGGGCCTTACAGTTTTGTTTTTGTCCATGTAGGCGTAGGGAAAAATTAATTTCAGCTTTATTGATATACTAATCATTTAAGCTTTATGAACGTCCTCGATGAAAGAACTGTATTATTACAAACTGTCAGTAGCTTCTATCCATATGTTTATTTTCAATTCTTCGGCGGTTGGAGAGTCTCTTAAATTGTGTTCCCTTTAAGTAGAGCGCGTTATCGCAAAAAATTGTAATACGGGTGATCGTAAATATTCATCTTGTCCATTACGGTGACTAAGATAGACTAAACCATTTTTGCCTGGCATAGTTGCAAATTATTCAATTCGCAAAATACCATCGATTTGGCTTGAGTGTAACAGCCAAACGATTGCTGCAATATATTTATTCATTCTTTCATTTAAAGTAATCTTCCCCAATATAGTTAAATTAGCTCTTTTGATGGAAAGGTACAATAATACTGACATTTTTGTCGTAAAAATTGCAAGAAAAAGGAAATAATTCTTACTGCATTTAGAATTTGCCAGCAAGTAAAAATCAGCCAGCAGCAACGTTATCTTTTTCGTTGGGCTTGTATCCTAGTTTATTTTCAAACATTTCGTTTTGTGTGGAACAAGGCTAGGCTGTTGATGTTTAGGTGTCTAAAGGTCGTAACTGGACGTTGTAAAAATTTTTTGCTGCACAGCTTTAAAACCTAGGATTAATGCCTCGTTTTTTTATCTTAAAGATCGCAGAAAAGTGAATTGAAATGTCTTCTGCTTTAGCAAAATGCGTGTTTGCTAGATTGTTCCCACATATATTGTTATGGAAATGAAAGAGATATGACAGACACTGCAACAAAGTGTCACTTTTCGGTTGTGTTTTTGCCAGTCATTTTGACTAAAACACCCGACAAATCTGATTAAAAAGGAGACTTCGGAGAAAGGTTTCAAAAGTTGAGTTCTTTCAATAAAATTAATCGTTTTTAAAATGCTTCGTTTCTAGTGTGGACAAATAATAAAAGCGGTAGCTTTTTAAAAAGATGATTTTTCGCTTCCTATCAACATCATCTGGGGTTTCGTTGAACGATAGGCGAAAACTGACGTATTAAAACATGCGCGTTTTCAAAAACGCGCTACTGTGGACATTTAGGAGCAAAACAATAAACTTCACGGTGGTTAAAAAAAATTTGCTTCTTTTTGTTGGTTGAAACTCAGATGGATTCTCAAGAAGAGGATTAGTGTGGTCCAGGCCTTACTCGTCGCTTAGTCAATCGTTGGTCTGTAATTTTGTGAAGGTTCCTGTGTGATCAAGAGGAAATAATGCGACCTTACCTTCACTTGGCCATTTAAGTGGTCTAACTGACTGCATGTGGCAGTTTTCTGTTATCAAAGAAAAAAGGCTGAAGCAAGGGCTGGGCTGCATTGGAACGAATTCAAATATTTTGTAATTTTTCGCGTGGAAAAAAATTGCAGAATATTAAATCCACAATTTCAAAATTTCGGAGGTGGACGCACGAGATCTGTAGCTTTTAACCAAAATTTGTTAGTATGGGTAGATATGTCAATCTCAAAGTAAACGCTTTGGAGGAGCTAAAACATTTTTCGAGGTAAAAATTAGGCAAGAATGAATCGTATTTAAGTCGCTTTCGGCTGTTGTGAAAAATTACTTCAGTAGCCTTATAGATTATAGTTTCTTGGCCTTAAAAAACAACAGCGTTCTCAGTATCGTGGATGCACGATCAGTGGGCTTTTCTGTGGGTAGCTTCCGCTTTTCACTGACAGTTTCCCGATATGCTCTCTAAAGTTCGAAAGTTGAATGGATAAAACAGCATGATTGCTTGATTTGCAAAAATTTGGAAGCCTCCGAGGCAAGATCTCGGCTCCTTTGAAATTTGGCGAAATTTTGTTTCTGCGCAAAAAAATGGGCAAATTTTTGTAAACTCTGGGTCACACTTATTTCACATGACTTGTTGACAAATATTAACAGCTATATACCCAAAAGTCTTAGCCCGGGCCTCATCTAAGGGCGGTCTTTGAACTCAATCGGTTACCATGATCGTACACGAGCCAAAAACAAGTTATCTTAAATTAGAGTCGGAGGAAAAAATTTTTAGGAAACAAAAAAATTAAAGAAAGCAAACAGTCACAAATCTTGGCCTAGCGTCACGCCCCGACGGCGCCGAAGTGATTGGTAGATCTTTCTGAAAGATCTTTCCTTCGATCCCTTTCCAGAAAAGTTGCTCATGTGAAGGGTTTTGTCCATATATAGCAACAAATATGGATTCAAACGAAGGAAAGTAAAATTCAAGAGCGCTCTAGCCTTACAGGAAGTGTTTTTCAGCGTTTAAATTCCGGAATTTTGCCGTGTAGTATATTCAATTAATGTTTGTGTGTGCAGTATCAGCATCAAACAATTTTATTTTACAATATCACCACGTCGTTGATGCCTTTTTATGGTCAAAGGTTAACATTGCGGCTATTTTCTTTCAATATCATGCGTTTTCACTTATGAACTCGAGTTATATCACACTTGCTTTATATTAAATACGTTAAAAATAGCGCAATAATATTTCTTCGTCTCTTGACGCATCATTGGCCTAAAGCTGAGTCATGCCCTTAGCAGAAACTATATTTCAAAACACTCAATTCCCCTGAAAACAAAGCTATTACATGGACCCATCTGGACATGTTATGAATTAAAGATTAGCTGATTTCCTAGACTTGTTGTTTCTCGTAGGACTTCATAAATTTCGCATTTATTAGCCAATTGTTAATTTTACTTCACTTTTCCGCGACGAATAATTGTTGAAGACGCGGCTTTCAGCGAAGTGATAACGCGAAAAGTTTAATACCCATGAAGCCCTGTTTTCCTCAACAGCCCGTGAAATTATTTCCCAGTCGAGAACAAAATAATTTAAACCTCAAGTACTTTGTTTTGAACGAAGTCAAGTTGTTTTTAAGGCCATATGTTTTTGTAGATGTCATTTCCGCAACGTCCTTCTATCGTCACACGCAAACTAAAGATTAAGCCTTCGCTTGCTTCAGCGAATTTCATTGGCTTTCTCTAAAACTCCGTTATTAAAAGCCTGAGCCAAACAAATGCAACTGAAAGTTAGAGAAAGCTCGAACTGCACAATTTTATAGTATTATGCTTTAAAAACAAACTTGCTCGCGTGCGGACAGATTTGTTGTGATATTCCGCGGACTTTGGTCGATCTCGTAAATTAGAACCAGACTGAACAAAAACCTGAAGACAGTCTGTCGGTGTGCGCAAGCAGTTCTGCAGGAGTAAGATGTTGAGATCAGCAGCATTCACCGCAGAAAGTTTACTATCTTGCAGTACAAACAATACAATTGTTTTCGATTAGAAACTTACTTGTTTTGCAAAGAACAGCAATTATATGGGAGTGGTTACCTTACGCTTCGGGCAAATGTTAAAGTTACATAGTTGAAACACGAGAGCATGAAAATAGAAACCGGAGATATTTAAATAGGCTTTTACCATGCACTTTTGAGTTGTTCAAACGCGCTTGATCGTGCTCTACCATATTAAATATATTACACTGATGATGTAAAAACCCTGTAGCACACGGTTCATCGCGTGATTTTCGATTGAAAATTTCGGCATTCAGACAGTGTGATATTCTGTCTGTCGAACAAAGAATATCAATCGTAGTAGATATTGTTGTTTTTTTTATTAATTATTGCAAACGTGCTGAAATTTTTCCTGAATGATTCAGCGTGACGGCTTGTTGCTATCTGTTGGCGCGCCGAAGCACTGGAACGAGCGTCTACACTGCCCTCACAACACGACAAATAGCCTGCGAGGTTGAAAAACAATAGCGCGAATCGATGACAAACAACTAGCGTAATTTTCAAAAGGTTTCGACCGGTACAGCGTGGAAAGCGATGTTTCTCTAACAGCTCCATTTATCCTGACTCAAGCGGACTGAATCGCTGAGATTATTTGTGTTACTTTTTTTCGTTTTCTTGGACGCGTGTGTGAAATATTTTGGAAGATGAAAGTGACCATGGCAAGTTACGTCGAGGATTTGGTAAAGTGCGGGTTTCTTGAAATGAAGCTTCCGCGGAAACAGAGAAAGCTCACACACAAGGCAAGTCTGACTTTGATTGTGATTTCTTATTCTCCTTAAAGTATCTGCTAACTGAGCTTTTTAACAAGAAGTCAAACGAGTATTTTAATATATTCTGTGCACGTATGGGGTGAATAATGACTGCATAACTAATAGTAGTGTTTACTCTGATTTGTGTGAGATATATTCTGTTTTCTTCGCCACATCTGATTGAATACTATTTCAGGTTAATAACCAGAACACACAGATGAATACTTGTCATTAAGCAGGAGCAGGAATTGCCAAATTCGGCGACATTTTCAAACCCTCATTCGAAACCTTACTTTAGTAAACAAGTTGTTCAGCTGCTAGGAAAAGTATTGTAAATTCATCGCCATTTGAAACCTAATAGTGCTAGTTTTTCGTTTGATTGGTTAAGTGTACTTTTGTCTAAGCTCGAAAATGAAACGATTTGAAATTTGTGCGAACAAAAAGAGGTTTCTTGAGAATTTTTTGACAGCAAAATTATCAATTTCATTTCGCGCATGAATTAAAAATCAAATGAAATAGCTATGAAATTGATGCGTTAACGATGTGTCTGCTGTCGTAAAGAACAATCACTCAAACCCCCTTAGTTTTTTCACGTTTGTGGCACATGGATTCGTTTTCTTCCTTCCGCCGTTTCAAAAGCGATGAGTTTTGGCCCGTCTTTGTACACAAGTGTCAACAGATAAAATTATCCATCTAAGCTGTCACAGGTCGCCGGCCTCAACGTGGAACGATATCAAAAACATTCTTGGCAAGGAAAAGAAACGTTATGTCTTTAAAGATGGAGCAGACTAATGCTATTACAACGGCTAGCCGTTTGCTATTAAAGTTGTTTTTCTTATTGTGTCGAGAAAACCTGCAACTGACATTATCGTTGGAGATGAAATATGCATGTGATTTTGAACAATAGCTAAGGGCGAATTACCCATGGAACGCGTAAACACCGAAAAAGTAGAGTACACTTAACGCATATTGGCCTTCTGGAGTAATCCCTGTATTACGTACAAGAAGCACCTCTGCTTGAATCTTACGCACACGAAGTAAATTGAAGCTTGCATTGCAGTGGAAACATATCTTTTGTATTGTGATAAAATTCAAGAAACGGGATTCAAGTGCCTCATTTGCTATTTACCGTCAGCTCTATCATTTTTTTTTGTCTCAAAGAAGTGCGAAAAACATGAAATAGTGAAAAAAGTACTTAGTAATTGCACATCATTGTAAACAACCATGGCTCTCCTGGTCGGTTTTTAATGTCTGAAATTTTCGCAGAAGTGAAATTGTATTACATGTGTAATATCCTTTAATTGGTGGGGGGCAACAAAACAACTTTGAACAAACAGAACAACACTAAATGCAATATTTATAGAAAGCATGTTATGTGATGGCAATAACTTGGTATCATTTAACGCCGCATGCCTTGTTCTTTCAAGCAAGACTTTATCCTTTAGAAGAAGAGTCGTTGATCAGTCAAAAGCTTCCAGATTTTAATTCTTGTTTTTTAAGGTTGAAAATAATAACAACCAATATGTCCTCTTGACATATTTACATTGTCACACACGGAGGGCTGACAAGACTTAGATGCTTATAAACTTGGAAATGTCAACTTGGAAGAGGTTCAAAATTCTTCGCATAGAAATTCACAAGGAATGCACCAGAAGTCAGCCGCAAAAAAAAAGTAAAAAAAATTTGTGCTTCAACCTTAAATTGACGTAATTAATTGAATTAAAGGTGCAGAGGAACAACAACATCTTTGGTTGAAAATTGTATCTCTCCCATTGGTAGTTCAGTCAAGTTGTTGTTTACTGTGGACAGGTTATCGGCAGGTGTTATTTTAATGTTTTTCATCCTACAGCTGGCAGCTATTACAAGGTTGGCGAGCTGCCATGCATGCACATGATTATTGCTTTGTATGAGACCAGTCTGACATCTGTAGTTCAAGCTGGTTGGATTGTCTGATATCCCAAGATATTTGATTGGTGTAAATTTGACTCTCAGTGGAACTAATCAGGCTCACAGATTAACAATATGGAAAAAACAGCAAAACAATTATTATTGGGGAAACTAATTAGTTTGTAGAAAGAATTTATGGATCTTTCGTCTTCACCTTTCGTCTTCATGTGGCCCTAAGGGGTTTTATAAAATTGGTTCCCACCTACCAGCGCCATTAGTTACGGTGTGGTATTTTTCTCTTTTCTTTCTATCTGTATCTACTCCCATGTTGTCTTACAGCTAACTTGCCTTCATCAGTCTGAGAGTATGTGTGGTCTAAGGCTTCATCTCCAGAAGTCACTGTAAATTAGCAGCTGGAAGCCAGAGTTTGAAGTTTAAACCTAAGGAATTGTAGTGCAGACCTAAGCCAACTAACCAGTCGATCCTGAGTCATGCAGACTTAAGCCAACTAATCAGTCAATCCTGAGTCGTGCAAACCTAAACCAACTAACCAGTCGATCCTGTGTCGTGCAGACCTAAGCCAACTAACCAGTCGATCCTGTGTCATTTCTTTATTTTTTATTGTTCAAAACATTTTAGAATTTATTAACATCTTGATTTTGAACACAAGCATGATAACCTAAGAACAGCGTTTTAGGGTAAGCAACCAGTAAAATCTTGAGAAATGGGTATGATACAAACATTTGCATCATTTTAAGGTTTACTGTCTGGATATCGCAGATCAAAAACATCCTCAGCAACTGCATCGAGATATATTAAAATCTCAAATCAAAAGTGCAGCAGTATAGAAAAAAATTGAAGAGGTTTATAGCAGAGACCCCTCGGGACACAAAAACTAAAATTTAAAAAAGTGGTCTAAGTTTTTCAAGGTGTGCAATTACATACACGTGGCTCGCAAAATGCAGTTCTGCAGTCATCCATCTCCTTTGGATGTCTTCACGGAGGGTAATTCTTTCTTATCTACCCACTCTTTTTTTTTTAATTCTCTTTTGCCAAGTCAGGTCACGCACCTTGCTTTTTGCACATTTCAAACATCTGTATGAGATATAAGAGGAATGAGAAAAAGTAGATTTCCTTTATCTTTCATATCTCAAACCCTTGCAACAGAAATGTCTTTGCCAGCAATTTATGATTTTCTGCTCCAATTTGTTAAGCTAGATCTTGGGCAGTGTTTTGGATTCTTATCTTGTTAAAGCTCTCTATTATTCTTTGGCTAATACATTAAAGTGAGGTCAACTTATTTTAAATTCTTTGAGATCACATTGTTTTGAGAAGGTGATATATATTAAAGAAGTGACATAAGAGCAACTTTTAAGTGCTCCGCAAAGTTTTTTTCTGCTTTCAAGAAGTGCAATGGATCTTTCTACTTTATGAGCATCAATGAGCTATTTGGTGGAGGTAAGATTTTAAAAATCTTGAGATTTGACAAAATTTTCTTTTGGTATAATATGAACCAGTTTGTGTTGTACTAAGACAATTATCTACCTCTATATGGGTAAATATTGTTGTTAGATATTAGATATTTCAAGCCCTCATGTTTATTTTTGGTATTTGAAAGCTGGATAACAAGAAAATGGTAAGTCTTGGAAAAATGAGATGATCTGTAAAATTTGATGTATTTCTTCTTTGTTTAGATTTGGAAAAGAAAATGGTTTGTTCTGCGAAGGAAATCTCCGCGGGGACAACCTCGTTTAGAGTATTATCTAACAGAGAAAGCATGCTCTGAGGGTAGACATCGTACAAGTATTTCATTGGAAGATTTAACATCTGTCTCGCATGCTCATTCAAGGACACATAATCACAGTTTTTTACTTGTGGGTATGGAAATCAAACTTTTTCTGAGTGCGGATACTGAAAAAGAGTCACTTGAGTGGATTCAGCTTATTAAAGAACTTGTACTCCCAGAACCAAAGCTGTATCCCTCTGTTCAAGCTGGTGACATTTATGGTGAGTGTTAATACTATTTAACCTTGCTTTTGTGTGACTTGAAGGAGGCAAAGGATGCCTGAAGGCTCTTGTTTCAGCTTGACTATCTCATAGATGTTCTAATCAACTGGCTTGACAAAAAGCATGTTGTGGAGGGACATCAAGAATTATTGCATGAGCCACCAGACTGATTCCCTTATTTGGGCTTGTTTGTTGATTACAATACAACCATGCCCACTTGATCTAAGCCCCTGAGAATGGAGAAATCTTGGCAAAGGAGCCTCTTATAAGTTGACCCTCTTACTGACATGAAGTTTTGTCTGGCCATTTTTTATCTTTTAGTATCTGTTTAAAGAATTTGGCATTTTCCATATAGAAGTATTTGTAATTTCAGAAGAAAATGCTCACAGTAGTAGGAATATTTGAAAACTGGTGTGTTGGTACTTTCAAAAGAGGGATGGGAGCATTATCATTATTTTTTTGATGCAATTTGAAATGAACAATACTGGAGAAAATTTACCGCATTCGGTTTTAGATGTAACTTAAAATTCTCCTACTAAAGAGGGGTAATGGGAGGGTGCAGGACTGGCTCCATGTGGGAAGATTCTGGAGTTTGAAATCACTGTATGACCTGTTTCTGTCAGATTTGTTCATGAATGCACATGAATACATTATTAATGCTCTAATAAGCCGATGTCCTTCTCTATAACTCCCATCCTAAATAAACCTGCTTGTAGCTTCAGATTCTTAAAAAGCCCTTCTGTCTAGCAAGTATTCCATCTTTCTCATCCCTCTTCCTTGCATTAAAAAAAGTTTGCTAAAAACTGCAATATATGTACATTCGGGGATTGTACTGTAGGATTTCACTCTTAATGTTTTCTTTTATTTGAAAATATTAGTCAGTTTTCATTCAAGGTTTTGTAGATTGCCTAACCTACTGCATATGCAGCTTATTAAAGCCAATCAACAGTTTGAGGAAATGAGAGGTTGCCTTGGCAATTTTGCTGTCATTATTAAATTTTAAACAAGACCCCTGTCTGATCAGAAAGTTTATTAGAGCATTTACCATAAAGCAATTCAGAATATTCAGTGAGTATTGAAGATCAGAGAATTCAATTACTACACAGCATTTTCTGTCTGAATTTTGACAGCTCAAGCTGCTTTTTTTTTCCTTTTTTTTTCGGTTACATGAGAACCCTGTTAGTTTGGTCATCCATCCTTAATTCCCCCTTTTTACCGGTGCTCTAAAGAGACAATTACTGTCTGGCTTCAGTACAAATTTGTATGGGTACTTATATTTGCCCTTCTGAGGTGAACGATTATCGCATTTAAGACATCAATGCTGACAAAATGGAATGCACACAAATAGTAACCCTTTGACATTCAAGACCTTTCTTCAAGTGATTATTGTCTGAATTCTTTGTGTTGATATCGTATTTGAAACCGTAGATTAAGTCTGCGAGCCAGAACCTCCTTCAAATATACTCGTGTATTGTGACGACATGTCAAAAGAGTTGAGAGTTTGTGGCTGGTACCACTCGGCCAAGAGATATGTCAGATACCAAACTTAGAGATACATTTACTAGAATTTGTTACACATTAGTTGAGGGTTAAGGGTTTGTTTGCCAATTTTTTAACATATCTGAGGAGTACCTTGGTCGAGAGGAAACGCTGCTTGACACAAGCCAAGAATTATTTGTTCACAGACACTTGACTGACCTTAATCTTTATGTGATTAAGAGACATTTTCAGGATCTACCTGAAAATTTATTGAAATAATTACCCTTTCTTTTCAGGGCTTTATGAGGTAAATGTAATTCCTACAGAGGATTCTGATAGACTTGAACTTACAGGAAACTATCTTATGACAGTTCGTAAGGAATACTTATGCCTTCATAGCGCAAAAACAGGAGAAAGAGTTTTAGAATGGGAACTAGATCATCTTCCACGATTTCGACTGCAAAGACTGTCACATCTTCAAGATTTAGACAAAGTTTTAACATTTCAAGCGGGAAGGTAAGAAAATAAAGTCATTGGTTTGTTGAGAAACTTTTCTGCTGCGTCAGCGGGCAAGTTTATAATTAGCTAGCACTTGGTTGACGTTAAACTAGAAGTCAAGCGCTAATTTTTGGTCGCATCAGAGTGCTCCGACAAAAAACTAGCGCTCGATATGTCGGCTTTTTGAAATCTGATTCGCGGCTCCGTTTTGTTTTCCTTCATGAACTTCTGTTCCATATTTATTGAAGTGTTTTGATTTTAAGATGTAGAATGAGCCCTGCTTTTGTCTTATATACGTGCACTAGCAAAGGATTGATTACATACTGGAAAATATTAGCCTGCTCGCGGGCTCTAGCTTGCGTTTCGTGTACTGGCTCGAAACCCAGAAGCCTCACAACTCATGCCGCAGCGGTATAAACGAGAACTTGCTCGCTGGCTCTCATGAGCACAGTCAAGACAAAGTTCTGATATTATCTTTTACACTTGCTATGTCGGTTACTCAAATTTTTTACTGCCTCGTCATTCCTGGTCAATATGCCCTCGTTCGAAGTTAGTTCACTTGCCTACATCTTTGGCTGGTTAACCTTCATTATGATAGAGGGGGTAAGTTTCTAAAGAAACTGTGGTGCTGCGTCGGTGGGAGAGTATAATAGGTTAATTTAGTATTATCAACTGAGTTGATAGCGTAAATTGGCCACCGTAAAGAGTTTAAAAGCAGACGTTTCGACCATTCGTCCTTAGTCAGAGCGTTGGAGTGACAAAGGGCTAACGCTCGAAACGTCAGCTTTTAAACTCTTTTCGATAGCCAATTTCCGTTATCAATTCAGTTGATAATCCTATATTACCCTTCATTAGTATATGCCACTTAGGTGAATAATTCTTTTCGCGAGAGCTGATTGGCTAGTTCGGACGTGATAAGTAAGCATTATCCACCTCAAAGCAGCGGAAGAAACAAACCGCGTGTCAAGAGTTTAATTTCCTACCATTTATTGGCATAGTCAGAAATAAACTAATTTTTTGGTTTCTTGCGTAGTAAATACTAAAACAATTGTTCACCTCAGTATCGGTGAAAGTGGTGGATATTTACCCCACTTCGGTGAATAATTGTGAATTATTTTGTCAAATGACATTATTAAATGAGACTCCCGTCGGTGCTTTTTTTTGTTTGTTTGTTTGTTTTTCAAAGAACGAATCCAGTTGATGAAATTCACAATTCAAGTCATTTCCCATCGCGATCTAGCTCTGCCTTTGGTCTTCACTTGACTTGTGTCCAGTTTCTTATAGCCCTCATTAACAGCGCTTCGACGGGGGCACCAGCTTTTCTACGCCCGCGGGAAAGTACGAGGCCTTGAGTAAATCTGCAAGGGGTCTGGCACTGAGAATGTTAGACCCCCGAAAAACCTCTCCCCAACCCTTCTCGAATCTTCTCGCAGGCGAAGAAATGTGAATCCTACGGCGCCTGCTCGCATGCTGTTGTAATCCACGTCCTGCGCGAGATTTGAGATTGGATTTAATAGGACACGCAGCAAAGTGCGAAATCCGTAACTAAATCGACTGTGGGCAAATCAATCCATATCAAAGGGCAGCCCGTCTCTTGGGGAAAATGACCGAATACCTTAACCTGCTACTAGAAAAGTATACCGGTAACTTGATCTATAAGAGCGCCTCTCACAGTTATCTTATTCAACAGATTGACTAGCTTTTCTTGTGATCTATTTTTAGGGGCTGTAAAACAGGCGAGGGACATTTTCAATTCCTGACCCAACGAGGGCGAGAAATTTTGGACTGTGTGAAACTGCAAACTCAAAAGCTTGCCAACATGCGGCAACCTCTTCCCCACGAAAGACACAGAAGACCTTCAATAGACTCTGTTCCCTGCACAAGATCGTCTGAAAATGAGACTGTGGATAGTCTGACGAGCAACTCATTTTCTTGATAGTTATTTCATTGGAGCATTTCAGTCAACTTTCGATGTGATGATATCGTTTGCGCTCCTCGCGTTCTCAAGAAATCGACAGATTTTGAGCACTGTTTGTTGCCTTTGTTTTCCTAAGGTGGACAGCGAAATGTACCAAACCGAAATATTCAACGCACCCTCCGAGCTTGAAAGGTTCTTGTGGACAATCGACAAAGGGACTGAGAACTATTATCGCCGAGAGGGGTCGGAGGATTTTGGTTGTGTCACAATGAAATATACCTGATTTCCCCCTTAAGGCTCTGTAGTATTCGAATGATTTCTTCCCCCCCCCCCCCTCCCACTGGCAGTCAACTTTTTATAGCATCCCCTCCCTTTTTATACTCTGTTAAGAACGACTGTCTCTTCCACCCCCCACCCCTTTCTGATGATGATGTGACCCACCCAAAATACTGCGGGCTCCTACCCCTCCGGTCCTTAAATAATTTCAGTCGTTGCCATGGTTTTCTCAAGGTCCTTGGCACTTAAGTACTTCAGCCCTTGACGGAAAGGTTCCAGTGCTATGTGAGACTTGTGCGAGAAATTGTGTGTTGATGAAAGGACGATATGGTTTAGAAGGACAACGAAAAAATGATTCTCATAAGTGTGCGATATGCACTCAGAATTGAGTTGCAAATGGGGCTTAAAAATCCAACCACCTAAAGTGAAATTGCGAAACGTATTGTCTCAAAAATAATTTTCTAATAACAAAGAAACTATCATTTGTGATTATAAATATGATGCTTACATGATATTGATCAACTCCATGGCTCCAATGTAGTCGTGGATAATTCTTTCTCCTTACTTATCTCTCTTGACTTGTGTCGCCTTCCCAGATTTATCTCAACTTTATTTTTTCACATTGAGACACTAATTTGCTTGTGGTGTTTTACGCTTTTTCACTCGACTCTTGGGTTTTCCAAACCTTTTGTTGTGTATGGAACGCACTGTGTTGCTGTGCGTTGTTATGTATGATTGATATGAAGAAATTATTTTCACAAAATAAAAAGTTAAGATACGATCCCTGAGTTACAATTTTGTTTGTAGTTATTTCCTAGAGCGTTTTCAAGGACTTGAGATAACTGCTTTAGTAGGTACAAACCCCAGCCTTTTGGGAAATTCCGCGCAATGACAGACTGTAAATTACGATTATATATAGTCTAAGGTGTGTAAGGCTCTGGTGTCTAGATACTGCTGCTGCGCGGAAATATCTGTTCGCACTTAGCAAATATACAGACTGCTGAATGGATCCTTTGACCGTTCATCGGCTTCTCGCTATGATCTCAATGGTTCAGTAAACTAAATATGATTCTCACGCCAGGGGTTTATCGGGCCTGTCAGCCAGGAGGGCTGTTAGTAAATGACGCAGACTAATAGAGGCTGTCTGAATATGAAATATCCTGTAGATTTCCCCCCTTCTTAGCAACGACAACAGCGCATTCTGCAAAACGCCATCAATCAATCAATCTTCCAATTAGTCAATCAAAATTCTTCACTCGATCTTAATCGAGTTGCACGACTTTCACTAAAATCTTGGGGACGTGCAGTCTAGTCAAGAATAGGATGATTCACCATGGTTCAGTAGAAAATTTCTTGTTACCAGTCAGCCTATGTAGCTCACGGGGCTTTTCAGCATTTGAGAGCAAAGAAAATTAGAGCTGCAGAGCCATGCAAACGAGTGATGAAACTACGAGAGGAAAGAGGCGGATGAAACTTATCTCTTATCATGGCTTCAGCCTTTCAGTCAACCGATTGCTCGCAAAACTGTCAGTAACGCAGACGAGGTACAGTCATTAATTTGGATAATGAGAGTGTTGATATAAGGGACTGAAATCTCCTTTCAGCGCTTCTTATCAAGGTAACCCAACGTCAGCTTACCCCGTCCTGTGCTACAAATCATGCTTTAGTACGTAGACATTCCACACAGCATGCGCTTGTTCTCTGGCTAGGAATTGCAGCAAACCTAAGTAACAATGTTTTCGGGAGACAGACACGTTAAATCTTAAAAAAATTACTTAAGGGAGATTACCTTTAATTTGGAAAACACAGCGGTCAAACGTTGGGCACAATTCCCCACGCAAAATTTCATAGGAAGACATTTGCATATGCGTAGACGTTTGACCGCAGCGTTTCTTTGATCCTCCAATCTGCGGATTCAAAACCTGACTGAGCCCTTAATTTAGACAGACTTGCTAAGATATAATGCTGTCAACACAGCGGTTAACTTTTAGGGCATGTGCGAGGGATTAATTTTGGCCGCCGGCGCGCCGATTTCCCGCGCAAATTTTCAAAGGAAGAGAAAACAAAGTAAGCGAAAGAAAGTTGAAACAACAAGTCGGCGAGAATATGTGGTTGATATAATACTTCCCAAAAATTCCCACATGTCTTGAATACATGAAGTTTCCATCTTAAGTTAAGGAGATAAGACTTGCTCCGATGCTGATATATTCCGTTTCCTGATCTTTACGTGTACGTTCACCACCCAGACTCCATAAAATCAACACATGCCGGGTAAATTATGTATAAAAACTCCTTCTAGTCACAAGAGGCTATCTGAGTATCACTGTCTTTGATTAAAGCTATGACAGATCTTCGGGGTCGCTCTTTTCGTAGGCTTTCGTCTTCCGCCGTTTTCTCGAGTCCTTTGCAGAAAGTTGCCTTCGAGAAAATCCTCATTATCATTAGCGCTGCAGGACACGCGTTACTCCGCCCGCGGGAAGATTTGAGACGAGTTGGGGAGAAGTTTGCCGGGGGTCTGGCACTAGCAATTATTATAGTGCTAGTGCTTAAGACCACTTGCAGACCTCCTGCCGGCTAGTCAGGCTAGTGTCATTCAAGGCCTCATGCAGTTCCCGAGAGTAAAGAAAACACTCGTGCCGAAGCGCTGATACTGATGAGGGCCTGTTTGTAGGCTACTGGGTAAGGGGAAGGGTTTTTAAGACCAGTTCTTCCACGAACACTGAAAACCGTAGTCCTGATTCAAGTTTTTAGAGTCTAAACCAGATGTCTGACTTTCGCTTTTGTGTTACTCACACTTTTGCTTCATTACGTAATCACCTATTGTTGACGGGAATATCAAAGACTTACTACTGTGCAAAGTTCTTTAGTAACACTCATCAAAAGTAAACCACTTTGGTAAATAGGATCAAATTTATCCAGTACGTGACGGCCTCTACTGTTTCCGGAAATGTCACTATTACACTAACCCAGATAACGGTTTGAAGCTTGGCCTCGTGAACATGGTATGAAGGTTAGAAATGGAAGGAAGTTGTTCATTCTGATATTGAGAAATAAGTAATTTTTCAAAGCCTTCTTCTGCAAACCCATTATTTTTTCATGTGTTGCAACTTGGCTACAACGAATATCAATTTATTGTGGTTCTCTCCACAATCTTAGATTTTTTTTTTGTCTTTAAAACGGTCATAGATTGCGACGACTTGACATAGCTGTCACCATGTTTGAATATCGGGACCCTTGTGCTTGGTTTACAAGCCGTAGAGAATATTTCTGGATCGGCCCCGTTTGATCCGCTGTAATTAAAAATGCAGTTCTTTATTTATATATACTCCTTTTGGCAACGTCAGGCACAACAGTTAATAGTCCTTAGCGATTAAATTTGTTCCATCGGTTTACCTCTCAATTAATTTATTTTCGTGTTTTATCGCAACTCGATCAATAATGGTTGAAAGTCGGAAAATCACGATATGAGAGTATCATGACGACTCCGTCACCACCTCAGGTGGCTCTCAGACGAATTTGTAGTCGTCTAGTCGGCAAAGCCAGTCGGGACTCGAGCCTAACGGGAGAACTTTGTCCGCAAGTTCGTGACAAATTTAACAACCACCTTAATTTTCACCCTTTGTTTAACCGTCAGACTTTGGCCGACGACAAGAGCCTGAGAGAGCGATATTCTTTGGCTATCAAAGAGAACAAACTATAAAAGTAATACTCAATGACACTTCTCACATAAAGAGTGCTCTTTCAAGTCTCCCCAAACGACAAGTGGGCGCCAATGATCACACCCTTCGGTTTTGACATGAAACGTTACAAGAGAGAACTTAAAAATTCTTTGTAACAAAACTTTACTTTTGTTTAACCAATATTTTAAGTTTTAAAATAATTAAGTCTCAACAACTATTTTTCAAAACAGGAAAGCTGAGCTTATTACGTTAAATAACGGTTGTGATGCCGAGGCAATAAATAATAATCTGTGTTCCGAAAACGAACTAAGAGTGTGTGCAGAAAGCTTATCTAGAAAGTTCAGTAGAAAACGTCCCTTATAAATAACACGACATTATTTGTAGAAACACTATATCAACATCTTAAAAAGTGAATACCATTTCGATATCTTATAAAGGAAAAAAATTAATAGTGGGCTACAAAAGAGTAGTAATATTGTTGACCATTATGTTGGTATCAAGATTAGTTTGGGCTCTAAAGAATTTCACAGCATCATCAACCACTGCATTCTAAAACTTTAGTCGAATCCTACAACTACTTTCTAGCTTATCGTTTAAGAATTGATGTAAAACTTGGCTAAGAATATAAGAGTTATCTAGTCTCTACGAGAAAAATGCTTTTAATTTACGAAATTAATTTACGGACAGCAAATTCATTTTACATCATAAATACTTTTGGGTTGTAGAGTGAAATTTTCGAATGAAATTTCATTTCATTTGTAAAATTTCGCCTGTAATGTACTAAGTTGCTATTTACAATTAACGATAACGATTGATTTTAAAATATTCGTGTCACTGGAGTGCTTTAATTAAAAATTTCCCAATGAAATTCGTCCGAGTCAGTCTTCCAATTGTAACTGTGGAAGTGGCCGGCGATTTACAACAGGAGGTAAGCTTTCTGGTGAAGCGCTCTTCGTCTTTTTCTTTTTCTTCTTCTTCGGAATTGGAGCATCTACAGTGTCTTGTCCTTTCGCTACATCTTCCGGTTTAATATCTTTCGTGATAACCCCAACAAGTTCACATTCCTCATTATTACTTGTCTGTGAATTCACTCCTTCACGAACTTTCCGTTTTTTCCTCTTCCTGGGACTTAGTACCAGTTCCTCGCCTTCATCATCATCGGCAAAAGTCATCCCACTAGGCCCCGGTCGGGCTGATGCTGTGTCAGTACCGTATTGGTCGACAACAATTTCCGCAGGTTGCTCTAGCTTAGAGGTCATGTTTGCGATTGCCGGCTGATTAATTGCAACCCGTGGGGTAGTGGATGTGATTTCCTTCAAGGATTCCTCTGAACCTGAAGGCTCCGTCATGCCCAGTGGCGAATAATCTTTGATTACTGAGGGTTGTTTAGACACTAATTCCTGGTCTTGTGATTGTTTATGGTCAACACTGGATCTGTGATGTTTAGCAGCAGCCTGAAGTGATTAAAACAGTAACAGTAAGAATAAACTGAAAAGAGAGGGTAGTTTTAATGTCGGTACCAGAGACTTTCTGTTAATATACCAAATAGACGTAAGAAATTAAACTTCTGACGCGCGATTCTATCTCATGAGCTGCACAGAGGTAAATAGAACTCGCCACTCACTTCCGAACTAACCAATCAGCGCGCGCGTAAAGCACGATGCCCTTGTGTACTAATAATGGTTACGATAATGGTTACAGTGGAGGCAACGACCAGAGTTGAAAAAAATATTCAGTACACCTCACAACTGGCTAAGTTGAACCGATAGTGTAAATGGGAACTTATTCAGTTCTGATTGGCCAAAAAGGAATGAACTTCTCATTAAACAATGACATAGCAAAAAAGTGAACTGAACGAAGTCTCTGAATTTCTTTTGGAATCCAAAAACCCCTCATGACAGATCGCGAAATCGGTATTCTTTTGTGCTCAGACCAAATAATTTTGTGCTATTCAGACTAATTCTCCCTAAAACAGAAATGTTTGACCTCATTCTCTAGGTTGGAATAGGGTCTATTAGGCATACCAAGCACATCTACTCACTTTCTGGCAAACAAATCGGATACACACCTTAGAACTGACTTCACTTATGAACTTGACAGTTGTCTCAACAGGAAGAGAATCCTCTGATACCTCGGACCTGCCATGATCACTTATTTCAATCCTTAAAATATTAAAGAAGACAAAAAAAATATCACTCTGTTGTAGGAGAATTCCAGTACACAGTTACAGTGTCAAAAAGATCTAGGCCTATGATATACATCTGTTGAAACCTCTTTCCTGCAATACTTTAAGACAACTTTGCTATAGAATCTCAACTGTCAAAGGTCCCTAACATCTGAAAGCACTCTTAGGGAAATTGCAAAATGCAATTGTTGTTTGCATTAACCCTTTAACCCCTAAGAGTGATTAGTATCTAATTTCTCCTTAAAATATCATCCCTGAATCACACATTTAGGATACAAGAATAAAGGAAATGATCAAAAACTAAAGCTCTTGATTGTTAAACAAATTCTCCTTGTCAGCCCCTTAGGAAATGTAAAGAGCATAGTATGGAGAGTTTGCATACTGATGTTAGGGTGTAAAGGGTTAACTTGATGAGACTCACCTTGGAGGTTCTGCATTCTCCCTCCTGTCTTCTTCAGGTTTCACTTTATTCTGTGAATTAAAAATACAAGAAAATCAACTGAACAATCTCACAACCAGAAAGGAAAGAAGAATACCCAATGATTTCACCTCAACAACAATGACACTTGGGAAGGCAGGACACTTCATTTACTGCTACATGTGAATGTTTTGAGTAAATGAGAAAAAAAAACCAATGAAAAAAAAAAAACCGCTGTACAGATAAAAGGTTGGAAAAAGAGGGAGAGGTCAATTAGGTGTGTTAATTCAAGTCATGAAGTAGTTCTTCCCACCCTTAGCAGCCGTGTTTTATTTCTTTTTTCAAATGATCAACACAGTTTTTTTTATATTCCCAAAATGCTCCCACATCAATACATAATATGTTGACTTATAACTGACTTGTACAAGAAGATGACTCAACTTGAGTCTAACAGAATAATGCAAAAGTACAGGTAAAACTCTCAGCTCTTAATTACCAAGACCTATTAGAAACTGCCAGATATGGCTTGCATAACTGGAAAGTTAGCAAATATGAGACAAAGCAGTGTTAAAATACCTTAAATAATTTTCTATTTGATGGTGACTTTGCGCCTGCTTCAACATCAGTGACACCAGCTTGGCTATCTCTTGAATTAATAATGAACTCGTATGTGGATATTCTATGACACACTGTTGAAGAGCACAAAGCAAATGGTTCAAAACCAATACATAACTTTGTCATTACTAGAGAAGTCTGTGAAATGAAACATACCCCAATAATGCACATAAGCTGACAGGGCAATCACTAGGCATTAGATGACAGAGAACTTTAAAGAAATCTCAATGGACTCCAGATCTGGTTCTCATTTAAGTGTGGAGAATATTTACATAACTTGATGACCATGCCGTAAACTTCCCTTAATAATATTAAATGTCAATTTCAACTTGGCATTCAACAATATAGTTGAGCATGGAAGTTATTATCAACAATATATGGGTTTGATCAAGTTGCAATCAGATGTCATGTTCAAAGCAAATCAACAACACATCTTTATCTTTTTTGCTTCATAGCATTGTATGTTGTATTAATAGGTTTGTAACAATGCTGATGAATGTCCTGTCAATGCTCCATATAACATCCATCTGTCAATATTCTGAAACAACAAACTTATCTTTTGCAATCACTGTTTTAACAGTCTCACTGCAAACTTAAAAAAAAAATTAGGAACTTGAAAGTCAGTTATTCCCAGCCCAAAATTTAACAGTAAGCCATTACTTGTTGTACTCTTTCCTGGTTTTCTGGCTCACATCTTAATTTCCTGAATTTTCCCCAATGCATAAAACACCTAACCAGTAGTGGGGCTTGATAGAATGCATGTTCCCTTAATGGAATAACCTTGCATATATTTTGAACCTTGTTAATTGCTATTTTCAACCAGTGGGATGCTATGTAATCACAGGTTGTTGTATCAGTTATTAATTGCTTCCTTACTTAAATAAATATGAAATCCAAGCAGGTGTCCAAGAAGAGCTATGGTAAGCAACAGTAGACCCAATATAACACCAAGGAATGCAACAAATACTTCATCAGAAGAGACTTCAACAAATACTTTGAACTGACCTCCTGAAAGACAAACACAGTGGTTGCTTTAAGTCACTTAAACAATACTTTCATTGGCACCTAGCAGTGAAAAAAAAAAAAACAAACAAAACCCAAGATTAAATTCCCAGGGGAGGGGGTGAGCAAAACTAAAGGTTTAGTAACTTAGTGTTACAGTCAATGGTTTCAACCTGGGGGTAACATATGATTGTGTGGTCTGATCATCTGGGTGAGTGTAGTCCTGAGAAGGACTGTTGGAGGGTAGTAGCAACTGACGTTTTGCAACTGGCCAATCAGGACTGACTTACACCACGTGAGTCTTACAGCCCATAACATAATGGCTAAATGACCAATAAGTTTACAAAAACTGGACATAGTGCATTCGACTAACAACAACTGGTCACTTGACTCTAATGATCACCTCTGCTCAGGTTGTCAAAACATCAGTCACTACTACTGCTGATGTAGGGCAATCAAAAGGCATTGGGTCACTACTACTACAGTTGTTCTCTGGACTACACTTAACTGGACAATCAGACCAAACTAGTAATACACTCTCCCACCAACACAGTACCACATTTTCTTTAAAAACTTACCCTCTAAACTATAACTCATTGTTGTCACCACTACAGTTAAGATAATCATAGGGTAATGTAATATTATCAGCCCAGTTAATAACATAAGTTGGCCACTATAGAGTAAAAAAGCTGATGTTTCCAGCATTAGCACTTCATCAACTGCTCTGACAAGGGGCTAACGCTCAAAACATCAGCTTTTAAACTCTTTATGGTGGCCAATTTACACTATCAACTCAGTTAATAATACTAAATTACCCTGTCATACCCTCCCACCAATGCAGCACCACAGTTTCTTTAGAAACTTACCCCCTTTAAGATTATCATAGTTGCATCCTTAATTACAAGATACTTCTCCCTGGTAACAAACACATTGTGGGATTACCATAGGAGTGAACATGAAAGTAACTTGTTCACAGCACAAATTTAATGGTAGTGGGATAATTTTGGTAGTTATTTCCTCATAAACGCTGTACAACACCATAGTTACAGATAAAAACAACCAAATTGTTTAAATGTACCTGTTAATGACTTAATGCCTTCTTTGTCCACAAAGTACATTACAAAGATGTAAAAATTAATCGTGAATACTGTTAATGCCAGAACAAAGGCACTAGAAACACAGCCAATAAACAATCTGTGGATTAAAGAACAATTCAAAGCATTAATATTTACTAACAATGAAAACATCTTGTCACAAACAATATTGAAAAAAATCATATCATAACAATTACAAACATAAGGCTTACTATTCTGGATAAAAGGCAAGCTGTTGAATGAACTTACATGCAAGACAAGAGTTGAATTAGCATACCTATAATTCTGTCCTCCTACACAGTTATTCAGCCATTTGCAATGATGGTCAAAATCAGATACACATTTGTTGCACACAGAGCAATGTTTGCTTTTGGGTCCACTGTTGAAATCGGAAACATTTCACTTATTACTTGTTATTTGTTGCAATTTGCATGACCAACAACACTGTCTTGTACAAATCTTCCAAAGTAATGGTTGCAATGAGATGATTTTTAACAAATCTTTCTAGATTCTTATCATCCAACCACAAAATTCACTTGTCCAGTATTATAAGGCCTGGCCTAACCCCTTTTTACATACCAGTAGTTATATCATTTATCATTTTCACAATCTCATGTATATTCAACAAAACAATATTTAGCTTAGCAACAAACATGTTCAGATTATGGTATAGACCTCCGTCCAAAACTTTGAAAGATGTTTATTTCATATTTTACACTAAAACAGTGGATAGCATTGAAGGCATGCACAGAGTGACTCCTCAAACTCTAAATATCCTTATTGTCATTCACCTCCAAGCAACTTGCACAGGAGTTGTGCCCAAAAACATTAAAAACAGCAGAATAAATGAGTCAAATTATCTTTTTGTTCCATAGTATCTCACTGTTTTAGTATATAGTAAAACAGCTTTTCATCTCTGTGTCAATGGCTGGCAGTCAATCTTTACATCGCCATATCCACCTCTAACCACCTTCACTTCTCTTAATGTCCACTAGCTTTAAGCACAAACTTGACCCTTTCTGTCATTCAGTAGAACTGTCCATAAGTTTTCTACAAATCCCTCCAAAACTTAGCAACTTCCCAGCAGAGTCTGAGAAGTTCCTGAATAGATGTTTCTACAAATGTCAAAAGTCTGCAAAAATCTAACTGGCTCTTTTCATAATTCTATAGTTTTCTCATTATCTTAAGGAAACATATTTATAAAAAGTAATATCGATAGAAGAGCTTACACATCAGCTTGGCAGATATAACAGTGGGAGTTTTCAATAACATGTTCATGCTGGCTCCTATCAAAGATTGCTTTGCCCTTTTGTGTATCACCTCTGATGTTAGGATCAGCTGGGTCTAAGGTCAGTGCCATCAAATGAAAAATGATGTGAACAACACAAAAACCACCTGGAATCTGAACACATTGGTTAAGGAAAAATGCCTTAATAATAGAGTTAACCAATCACAGTAGAGCATCGCAGTTTGGTGACATGTAGGCCAAACATAGTTCATGTCATAAAATGTGTGTGACTGCATTGTCAGACAAGTACAAACATATGTATCATAAATATTGTGGCTTCTTAAAAAAACAACAAAACTAAATGTGTTCTGTGAAGTTTATATGAAATAATTCATATTTGTACTGCGGTTGTAGATGAAAGTGAAATGTGATCATCGCAGTAAATTTTCCAATTTAAGCAATTGGAAAGAAGAAGCCTGAAAAAAATCAGGGCTTCAACGGGATTTGAACCCGTGACCTCCGCGATACCGGTGCGATGCTCTACCAACTGAGCTATGAAGCCACACATTGGGAGCGAGGTCAATTTATTGAGTTCATATCTTCCCGTGCAGTGAAATGATGTGAAGTTTATATGAAATAATTCATATTTGTACTGCGGTTGTAGATGAAAGTGAAATGTGATCATCGCAGTAAATTTTCCAATTTAAGCAATTGGAAAGAAGAAGCCTGAAAAAAATCAGGGCTTCAACGGGATTCGAACCCGTGACCTCCGCGATACCGGTGCGATGCTCTACCAACTGAGCTGGTATATAAACTTCACATCATTTCACTGCACGGGAAGATATGAACTCAATAAATTGACCTCGCTCCCAATGTGTGGCTTCATAGCTCAGTTGGTAGAGCATCGCACCGGTATCGCGGAGGTCACGGGTTCGAATCCCGTTGAAGCCCTGATTTTTTTCAGGCTTCTTCTTTCCAATTGCTTAAATTGGAAAATTTACTGCGATGATCACATTTCACTTTTAAATGTGTTCTCAGAGTAATAATATACATGAAAAAATTCCATGCTTCTAATAAGCTGAAAGCAAGTGTATTCTCATGTAACACAAGTATAAAGTTCTAACACAAATGCAAATTACAAATAGTATGCGCATGCCTTTTGAAGTTTGTCTGTCTTGCCTTCCTGTGATGATTGTCATGTAAATTATTAATGAGTGGTGACATGATTTGTCTTGCAATTTGGAGTAATAAGCTCTTTTAAATTTTTCAAAGATTACAGTTTGCACTTACCATATGGGCTTGTGCAATTTTGTTGTCTTCAAACAATTTACTTGTGCTTGTTAACACCAAATTGCACTGCAAATCATGTTATTACCTTTCCAAAAACTTTTCTGTAGCAGACATATATGAAGACTACTCTATCGAGCTCTGTTCTAAATTTTTCACAACCCAAACCTAAATATTTCTCTGCACTCACTGCCATATGTCTTTGATAAATTTACTTCTGAGAATTTGGTGTTATAAAAAACTTTATCCCCAATATGATGTTTCCTTTCTTACCATGACCTTCCTACTTGTAAATATATCAATGAAAAAAGAATCCTGGAAATGAAAGGGTTAAAACTCCTCTGAATCAGAACTCTAAAAGACAAGTACTCTGATTTTCAACTTAGGTAACTTTAACAAAAAACTACTTTCTTCAGCTTTACTCGTAAGTGATATATTCTAGACAATTGTTACAATAGCGGAAGCGAAGGTATAATTAAGACATTATGACACTTAATATATATTGTTCTTGCATGCAGAAGTCATTATTATGATGAAGAACATTTCCTATCTCCTACTTCTTCAACATTATTAGAGCTTTAGGGGCTGTCAGAACTATAAATTTGTCCATGCAATAACCAACTTAAAATTCGCTGCAGTGTAAAAAAAAAAAAACTATTTTCACAATTACAAGTTAATGAAGTCGTAACATAAATTTCTCCAAAAATTCAAGTTTGTTCCCATTTGCGTTAAACGCGAGGAAATTACAAAACTTCGAAGTAAATTTTTCATGGTTTACCACTTAGTAAAGGAATTATCATTGTAGCTGAAACTGAAGAACAACGGAGAAAATTTAATTATGACTATCCACAAAATCATAAGTTTGGAAATTCATTTCCTCCTCGGCAATAACTGTTTCTGTAAGCTTGATATCAGCCCGACTACTATTTAAAATTTAGGGTTAGATATGTTCAGGGAAAGTAGAAAAAAGATAAAAGTTAAACGTGTACACGAACTCTCATCACTCTTTGCTATAAAAACTCAAGTCATTAACAGACAGTCATTAGACATAAAATTACGTGATAAACACTTCATTCTCGCGCTTGAGTCGTATAATTTGTAGATTTCACCTTTTAGCGTTGTGCATACATTGATCTATATGAGTAAAAAAGACTACATCTTCCTGATTTTACGCATAACATTGAAGGAAAGCTCTAGAAGTCAACATCACCAAAGGATACAATGAATCCAGCTGCCTTCCATTCTTCAGGGAGGTAAAACACGAAGACACCAAAATAACAAACGGAGAAAAAGAAAATGAAAAACCACGCGACGAATTGAAGAGGATGCCATGGGCAAGACCAGCCATTTATTCTTTCCTTCTGGTTCATCGTCACAGTCGACGAAGCCCTCGACGAAGTTGCCGTACCGTCCGCTCCGTGAACAGGAATCATCCTAAGAAATCTGTACAAAGGAATAGGAAATGTGTGTTCAAACGATCGTTCCTCTGTGAACACAAACTTCACTGCAAAAACAGGAGGCTTGTAAGATTATAATACGTGCAACAAGGTTTTGAATTTTCCACTTTGACTCACAAAAAATTAAAAGATTAATGCTCGCAATCGTCCACAAAAATTAACTTTTCCTCGCCGAATGAATCAGACTCCATATCGCCATTGTCAACAATAGCTGTTTGCTGAGAAAGAAGGGGACGAGGGAGAATAAGCCCGATTGTCGCCATGGAGATTAATAAATAGGAGATTATGACGTATAAGGTGTGACACAGGCCAACTGGCTCGAGTCTCTTCGGGATTTCCCGCAATGCACCCGAGAAGAAATAAATTTCAACAGTGAACCTTTGAGGAGTCGCAAAACACAGCAGCTGCGAGTCTAAAAGATTCAAAAGAACATCTGAAGAAAGAAACAAACTTATTGATGGCGGCGGAATAAATTGGGACCTGTATTTCCTGTTCTCAAAAAGGAAAAACAGATAATTTCCACGCTGGCTACAAACGTCAACTTTATTTCTCATGATCATGTAATAAACAATCTCACCACACTACAAGTGACGAAAAGAATATCGTACACATTTGTAATTCGGCAGCTGTACAAACACAAACGACTCACTTCATTTACCTATTTCAACTTTTTTTCATAAAATGATCCTCAGAGTAAATTATACTTATTTAGAGCCACTCCTCTTCTTTTTCCTTTACGAGCAACTCTCGAGGCAAAGCAATATTCAAATATTTTCACACTAAAAAAAAACCTGACTGCGCATGAAGATTCAACTGAGAAATTAAGCGCAGTTCCTGTAATTCTCGCTTCAAGAGTATTTGTCTTCTTCTGGTCATGATCATGTGGAAACGAGTGGCTCCTGGGCCAAGAATTCTACCAGAGTCACCCATTTTCCTGACTAAGTGAACAGAAGAAACGAGGATTCCAGAGGGCACTAAGAACGAAGGCAAAGAAGGCGTAAAACAAGCGGCACGGACAAAGGGGCATTGGAGACGAGGAAATCGCGTTCCCTCTCTCATAGACTACCAGCTAGAGAGGCTAGGCAACAAAGCTTTGAATTTGTTGTGGTCGTCCTGACATAGCGTCGAATTTTTCGCGGTTATGGGGAAAAAAGCGCTGAATTGCATTAGAGCATGTTCGTATGTGTATAGAGAATGCGTTGTACAGATGCATCATTATCGCCATATGAATCCATTACCACCACAAATACATCGTTATCATTATCAGGAACAATCAAGGCCGTTCTCCAAAATCGTACCTAAGAGGCAAACCACTTAACATTTAACAACAGGTGAAGTCTATGATAACCATTTCATTATTTAATTTAATTTAAATTTTTCCAGTTACTGTGTATCCAGTGTACTGACAATCGATCCGTCAGTGAACGCAATCGAAAAAAAGGGCAGACAAAATGGTAGGTGTGTCATCTTAAGCTCACTGGCTTTTTGTTCGTCTCTTCTGACCTTCGCCGCCGTAATGTGAGCTTTCCATGTGACACGCCTCCTCAAGCTGAGAACATGTAATACTACTGAGAAAAAAATTATAATACTATGATATTTTGATGGATGGGCCGTGAAAATTAATGAAATAAAGATATGCCGATTCTCGCACATCGACCGTGTAGTTTCTCCTTCATGCTAGAGTAAAGTCTTTTGACCAGCAAGAATGTACGGTAATTGTAATAAAAGTCCTATTAAGATTTGTGATTGCATGAGTTCATAACGAATGCAACGAAAGTATCCTATAGAACCTTCAGTCGTTTTGAAGGATGTTTGAGTTCCTCGCCATCAAATTTAATTTGCGAGAGTGCCGTAAAGGAACAACGCCTTAGATACAGTTCTTTATAGGCGACTCGGTGTCTCCTCCAACCGAGCAAATGATATAAAAAATACATCTATAAAAATACTCAAACAACGCCAACGTAACCTAGTTTACGACTTCAACTATAATAACATTTAGCAGAGCAAACAGCGAACAGAAGTTTGTGGCTTATGACATCACAAAGTAGTGTTAAGGTAAACCTGTAAGACTTGCAACTATTTTAATACATATCTTACATAACTGTAACCCTAATTTCAGAGATTTAAATAGAATTTTTGCTCCTGTTAACCCTGGGCTGCTGCTTTAGCGAATGCACTAAGAATGCGCCGTGTAAATGCCTTGAATTAAGACGTTCATTCATTTAGAGTTACAAGGTAAATCCAGATTCTGGGAAATTTTACATGAGTCGACTTGTCAGTATTGTAACATTTTGGAATTAAGTGACCTGACGAGGTAGTAACTCTACGATATCTCTTGGTGTTCACTAAGTTTGGTAGGTTCACTTTTCAAGACCTACATACCATAAAGCCTATTTTTCAGGCATGATTTAATGCTTTTTAAACGTGAAAATCCAGTGTGTCACTTTGATGAGAGATACGAAGCGAAAAACGTATATTAATCGTAACCTTTAAAAGCAGGCTTTTACTTGATCACTTTTGTGTGTGTCAGTAGTCACCACTACCAGCAGAAATTCGTCAATTTTTTGCCGAAAATTTAAAAATCTAGCTTTAGATGACTCGGGAAAAAGAAGAGGATTTTCTCAGTGATCACCGTTGAACTAAGGTCTGACACCGTTGACTTGTGCTTTTGAGAACTGAATGCGAGAAACTAAGCCGGCGCATGCCGGTTATTTTAGAATAAAGATTCGGACTGTTAAGATTTTGCGGATGCAATTTTTCTATGCGATTTTTATATTCTTTGCTAAAAGGAAAAAAATGCTCATGGTGGATTGAAAATTGAAAAATTGGTCTACATTTTGAGATAGCCTTTCCGAATTCACCGGGAGGTGACAAGATAGAGAAATTAAAATGAAAACATCTTTTTGTGTTATTTACTATTTATTGAAAGTTCATTTTCGTGTCTACGTTTGAATTATTCAAGCCTACATTTCGCTTAAGGATTAAAATTATTAACACCAAAGAGAAATGTTTTAAATAAGCTCTTGGTGAGTTTTTCAATCAGCCCAAATTCATATATAATACCTCGTTTGCTCAAAGCTTCAATTTCTTTGGGGAATTAACTCTCAGTTAACTCGGTATAAATCTTCTAGTAAAGAAAGAAATCAACCGAACAAGTTATTATTTCTTTTCTCCATACGCAATTAATTATTGAAAAGAGTTATTTAGAAGCCACCAAAAAGCTTTTACAGTGAAAAGGGTTCCCTCTAGGGAAAATGAAAAGATTCGAATTAAATAAGAAACAAGTAACTCCTGGTTGGATGGTCGTACGCAGATAACAATTTTAAGTGAACAACAAACAAAACAGACAACATATTAGATTTTTACTTATCGGCAGGTGAAACTAATAAGAATTTCCTTTTTCATCGAGTCCGCTAACCAAATCCGAGGGCGTCAATTATTGTAAACACAACCTTTCGAAGTTTTTGCTAAGCTCTAGTCCCTTGGTTTTCTATTTTACTTTATCAGTTAAACATTTTTCGTGAAAGTTCCTTCTATTTTTTCTTTTTTGATTCTTTTTTCGGCCTTCGACCAGACGTAATATCGTAGGCTTCGCTAACGATTATGATAAAAATAACCTGTTTTTTTTAATCGACAAGGTGTCAAACGTAGAAAATTGCTCGAGAGGCAGTTACATGGTCTGGTGACAGGTTGACAAGGGGAAATCAACTTAATAAAACCTGAATTAGCAGTGAAATTAAATGGGCATGAAACTTACAGGATCCTTAGATCGAAGCAAAAAAGGACAGATCACTCTTTCGACAAGCAAACCCTAAGGGTAAGTTATTTAGTTTACGAATAATCCCCTGAAAGTATAAAGAGCATAAAAATTATTTACGTCTGACCCTATTCCTTTGTAAGAACCGCAACGAAGTACTGAGTTTATTTCACCATATTTAAACGATTTGAATTTTTATTCGATAGTATGCTTTTAGCGTTGACTGTATGTCGAATCAGTTAACTGCGGCAGTGTTGTTCAACATAGCTCAAACACAGGAATTTTTTATTTTTTAGTGTCTTTTACCTTGCTAGAATTTTTTTTTACACTCGTCTGTGTCATTTGAAATTAGCTTTAAGGTCGAATTGAGCTGGCATCAGCTTTGAGGTTAAATGCAGACTAGAGAGAGCTTTTTAATTTCAAAATTAAATCTCTTAGTTTTGTTTAAGTCCCCGAATGTAAGCTATGGACAATTGATATTTTCGCGGAAAGGAAAAGGTATTTTTCGTTATGCATATCGCTATCTCAACTAGTTGCCCTTGTGTATCATCCTAATGTTCCCTTTGCCACCTCTTTTGTAAAGGTAAGGCGCTTTCTTTTAAAGGAACCGTGGAAACCTTCTTCGAGTTTCACCAGCTATCGAATGTTCAGGTGAATTTATCCAAGGTTACTAGAGCTGAATGAAAAGAGCTAAAATAAAGCTATTGCGGAATACCTGAACCCGGTGGCTGTTTGTTCAAAACCATTTAACCACTTTCACAGGAAACAAATAACGTTACGTATTAGTTACAGTTCGTTGTCAATCTGTCAGCAGCTGAATAAATTTTGAATCATCGTATACGCCAAATTGAAATTGATCAAAAATCCGAGCTATCTTGACTAGAAGAAACTGTAAATGAAAAATTATATAGTGTGATCTAAGGTGAACGCCCTGATTGCCCTGTATTAGAAACGTGTTCTGTAGGTGAGCTTTTGTGCAGGAGAGGTGTGAATTCAAATTGCCTCTTCATTACTCGGCGGCAAATGGTGAAAATTCCAATAGTTTTTATCCGGCGAATGAAGTTCCGATGAAGTTATCCAATGTTTAAAAGCGTTTTTGCCTTTGATAACAACATGTATCAGTAAATTCACTCTCAGATCAACTAGACTTTCTTTCATTTCATTTTCCATTTGTTTCAAAGCATTAGTAAATCCCGCGGCGGCCATCTTGAAATTAATCTATCAGACACCGACGCCCTACGCGGGATTCGAGGCGCAGTCAAACCTAAACCAATCAGAACACACTTCTCTTCATAGAATCACCCGCGAGTTATTATTATACAAGGTCTCTCATCCATTAATCTATTTATAATCAATTATGCTATTTTTCGTTAGATACTGGAACTGTAGGAATAAAAAATGTACTTCAAGATTTAACTGATGATGCGCGTGATAAACAATGTTACCAGCACAACCACAGAAGTAGTCAATTGCTTAAGGGAAAAGAAATGTTTGGTAGTAATATTGCCGACGGATAGTTGCGTAATGCAAAAAGCAGTACCATTTGAATCTTTTTAATTTTGATCTTTTTTTTAAAAACAAATTGGTGGTCTTTTGAAAGATAGCGATATGTCACCGGCTTTTTTCAACCTGAATATATAGATTAAAATCATTGCCGATGGAAATGACAAGGACTGGTCGGCGATTCGTCTAAAAGATGTCCTTTGTACAAATTGTATTTTCAATCATTTAGTCCATTTGACAGCAACGTACACAATTCAAAGCCAACAAAACTTGTTAGCTTTATGAAAAATGTTATTTTGACTCTCAAAATCAGACGTTTGGAATCGATCTGCGTGGGTATGTTTGTATGGGTTGCAAAAGAAAAAAAGAGAAAAAAACCGACATCATTTGACTTGCCTTACTTTTCGAAATGTCATTGTACTCGGATAATGAGTTTCAAAGTTAATGATGTTTACGATAAAAGCCGGAATATAAGATGTAACAATTTCAACTCATACTTTCAGCGCTTTGACTAAGTAAAAGCGGCAATTAAAATTAGTCGGATGGGTTCATTGATACACATTGAGCGCACAGGAAATGTTATTGTCGGAAAATCCAGCAGAAGAAAAACAAAACTACCATGTTTATTATGTCTTTGGATTTTTTCAATGATATAACCCTAAACTTCGTAATTCTGTACTTAGTTTAAACCGTTTCTTACTGAAGCATCTTACGCAAAAGGTAGTCATTGAAACAAAAGGCGTTAGAGGGAAAAAAAGGTCACCAGCTTGAAAAAGGCCAAAATCATACGGTTAGTAAAGTTTATGTACGTCTTCCTTCTTTTACCAGTGTGACATCTGACCAGACATTATATTCTTTTTTACGTCCAGAATCCTTTTTTCTTACTAGTTTACCATTGTACAGAATTTTCTAATGGCTTAAAAAATAGGATTTTGACCCAAAAATCAATGAAAAAAGAATTACGAACTCAAAAGGAACGAGAAGGACTCAACTCAAACAAGGAATTCATCCTCAAGTAACCAAAGATGTAACAGAAATATATACCGAATGTGTCACATCTGGGTAAAGATGTGAGAAAAATGAAAACCTCAAAAAGTTAAGTTGAAATCACTTAGGAATGATCACTGAAATAGAGAGGTAAAGAACGAGGGTACGACGCAACAAAAACCCAAACAAAAGCCAAAAAAATTGAAAAAAAAACGTTGCAAATGTTAGAGGATTAAACCAACCAACTCAGATTTTAATTTGAGTCGTTTTTAGTCAAAATTCTTAGCCTGAAATCGACTATCTAGACTCAGTGCTATTGATGCGTCATTAATGTACTAATGCACTCGTCGTTATGAACATTTGACATTTGATCTGTTAAGAACTCAAAGTTCTCAGAGTGAAATTTAGCAAGAAGTTTAGCAAGAAGTTTAATAAAATTATCCTAATATAACTGAAAATTAAATATTTGGATTTAGAACTTAGGGCTTCGCATTTACTTTCAAGACTATTTGATTCCGTGTTTATGACATTTTTTCAATTTGAACTTTGGGAAACAGCCTTCTAGAACATGATGATCGATTGCAACATTTAAAAAACGACTTAAGAATGGCTAAAGTAAGGTTATCACGGAAATTTAGGACATTTCTTAAAATGTCCCTAATTTCTGCAATTAACCCTAAAAATCCTCGCGCTCAAGGGCATGTTCACCGCTGAGAGTACTAGCCAGTTATTGTTAGTGGAAAGTTGGCAGAAAACGTTATTAACTCCAATTTTAAGGATTGCACGTAGCGTTCATATCCTCTAACGAAATCTTGATAAGCTCTGATCTGAGGCATACGGTCGGTGGCTTTAATATTATTTTATGACTCCTTTGAACGGCAGGTGAATTACACGCCACTCTTTCACAGTTACCTTCGCAGGTACACAGTAATTAAAAAAATTGCACTGAGAAGAGAAGCCTGAATTAATTGTGACTAGATTAAATTGATTGATTATAAGAAAGATTTCTCTAGGGAACGAAAAAGCTGTCGGAGATTTGTCTTATTTTCGACCTGTGACTTCGTTGCTCAGTTAGTAACAGCACCTTTCTAGAATCTTTACGGCAAAGGTTTGATTCCTGTTAACAGTTCAATTTTTTCAGACTTCTTTTCTGCTATTTCTTTAACTGCCGCTTACCGAAGATCGCCTCTTTTATTGGTTTACACGTCTTTCATTTGTTTACCTGGACGAGGAGTCACATCACATGAGGCGTTTTGCCTCGTCCACTGAAAGCTCTTCGTGGGTCACGTGATTAGCCTACCTTCTCCTACCTTTACGACAGATGAATCGATCACTTTTTGTTAGTACAAGTCGACGTAAGTTTACCCAATTCCTTTAAACAGTTCCCGAAATAATAGGATATCTGTGCAAATCATCTGAAATGATTCGTATATTTCAATTACCCTATAGCTACCCGTGGAAAAACTGTTTTGGTAATTTTGCTACAAGATGTTGGCTCGTTCCAGTCTTCTCATGGCCTGTGTCATCCTCGTCCTGTTACTGGGCTTGGAGGCCGAGCATTTGCGTGGGTTTCCTGACATAGATGAGGACAGCGACGTAAACAAAGGCCAGGGAGACTTCTTTCCCGAAAAGCGTAACAAAGAATCTGAGGAGAAAAGACTCCACCGACGATTTCAGTACGAAAGGCGGTTTAGATCACGAAAGGGATGCAAAGACAGGTTTATACCACTTTGCGGATGAAATCGAGACTGATTCAATATAACATTTGACGGATATTTGTAGGAATCAAAAAACTGACCTGTCCATAACCTCAAAAGTGATGTAATTAAAACAATAGAGAAAAAATTGCCCAAAGCAATGGTAACTTGTAAGATATTGGGAGATTAATCAGACCGGGGAGAGAAAAGAAGCCTTTACCAGGTTTTCTTCTAAAGAACGAAAATTTCGTTCCAATTGGCGCATGATAATACTTTAATAAAACATTAGTCAGGTATGTATGGATTAGCAATCTTTTGTTATTTATTCGTTTCTTTTTTATTGTTTACAAATGTTCTAACCAAGGCAACAACGAGCTTTGTTTACTAAATGCTTTAAGGAATTTTTTACAAGACTTTCAGATCGGAAAGAAACATCTTTCAAATTTTTAACTTTGTGGATGTCGAAGACTTCTCTCACCTCCAAGCTGCTGAAGAAGCTTTGATCAACAGCGTCCTAGGTTGACGGAAAAATGCAGTTTTTTCGCTTATCTTGGGCCATTTGAATATTCAAGTATATTTGAAATGGAAGCAAGCTTTCCTTTTAATTTTCGACGAGAATTTGAAGAATTTGAGAATTTGAAGATGTGAAGGTCCCACAGTACCAAGGGTAGATTTTCTTGTGGCCGTTTCGAATAAGTGTGTAAGGGCCTTAGAGAGCTTAAGTCAACAAAGTCATTAAGTTGAATCAAACACTGGAAATTTTCGATGCACTTAAGAGTAAATTCAGATCATCTGAATTTACATGGACATCAGTGCTTTAAGCGAAGTCAGACCCTATCCAACCAGACAGTGGATAAGAAAATTTGCGGAAAGTTGAATATTCAAGTATATTTGAAATGGAAGCAAGCTTTCCTTTTTAACTCGTGAATTGCGCGCATGCGTAAGAGCGAGTTATAGATACGATGTGGGGAATGGCATTCGCTCGCTCGCTCGCTCGCTCGCTCGATTGGTCGATTCCTGTAAACTTTTTTTAGATTTTAGGCTTTTGAGTGCATTTGATAGTTTTTGGCGAGCAATAAACAGACGAAATGGCGACCTTTGTCGCTAAGAATAGTGGTGGGGTGAAAAAGAAGCCAATGATAATCTTAAAAAACTTTTTTTTTTTCGTTTAAGTTTCAACTAGCGGCGCCAGCGACTGGCAGGCATGCAAGGATTCACACTGAAATAACAGAACAACCTTCGTTTTTCATAAAATTGTAATTTACAATCCTTGAACTTGAAAACAATCCGAAGATTCGTTGAAAATATCACTTACTGCGAAGCGCTCGGAGTTTACAGATGTTCAAAAGCTTTTTCTGTTATAGCGTGAGATTGAGGACAAAATTGATCATTACGTTTCATCGCGTGTGTTTTTCCTGTGTGCAACAACAAAAGATGCCGGCGACTGACGAAATAACAAGTTAACAAGAAAATCAAATAACACCTAAACAAACAATTTTAGCTGCCGATTTTCAGTGGATTTTTAAAGAACAATTTTCTTTTAAGTTTCAAGACAATTTGAAGATTCAACATACATACAACGTACTAAAATGCGAAAGTTACACACCACAAAATTAATAAATAGGCCTGAAATGAAATTCTATCGTGTTATTGATTATACGTTGAATGTTGTGCCGCGTAGCACTGGGAACACAAATGGTGAAACAGAGAATTAACTCTGAAGTGTAAATTAAAGTGCTATTTAAACCCATGAATAACCCACAGGGCGTTAGCCCTAATAAAGGGAAACAGGGAACCACACGAGGCAAAGAAAAAATCTTTTGACCTCGGTGGGAATCGAACCCACGACCTCCGGATTAGATCTACCGTTACTCTGCCGACTGAGCTACGAGGTCGCACAGAGAAAGTCGGGGACGATTTTAAATCGTCCCCGACTTTCTCTGTGCGACCTCGTAGCTCAGTCGGCAGAGTAACGGTAGATCTAATCCGGAGGTCGTGGGTTCGATTCCCACCGAGGTCAAAAGATTTTTTCTTTGCCTCGTGTGGTTCCCTGTTTCCCTTTATTAGGGCTAACGCCCTGTGGGTTATTCATGGGTTTAAATAGCACTTTAATTTACACTTCAGAGTTAATTCTCTGTTTCACCATTATTGATTATACGTTGCCAAGCACGTGACTTAAATCTACCCAGGCGGAGATCCAAAATGACGGTGGCAGGCTTGGCTTAGTTATATCACTCAAACCTCGTTCCCGTTTGTCTCATTTGATAAAGAGGGAATCGTTAATGTTTTCATTAAGACAGTATTGCCTTGATTTTCTAATATTTACAACGAAAGACAGTAAATTTCACTTTTCACCCACATTTACTTCCAACCTTTTCTTTTGAAACAAAAATGATAGATGTTTAAAACAGATGACATCATCCACCTTGTCAAATGTAATAGCATGATCATTTCAATTGTAATGCCTTCTTATCCCAACGTTACTTTGTTTCTTTGCTACATTAGCGAACACTGAACTACTGCTCGTACTCTAGATATGGCAATCAACCACAAAATTCCCTAAACCAGATAACATTAAACATAATCTAAAAAATCATGTGTCAAATCACGAGTTTGCTCACAGAGCACTTTGATTAATTTTATATCGTGTTCATCTGGACAAAAGTTTAAAGAGGAGTCTTTCGAGTCAAACTGTTATCTTCTTACTGATCACCATATGATATATTTAGCTTTGTTTGAATGTTTCGAGCTAAGAATAAATTTGCTTAAACAGTCACGTCAACGACGAGAAGAGCTGAGACTAATGGAGCTCAAAGCTTTTGATTTGACACTTTAAGAGGTTTTTCTAACAAACTTGACGGAAGTGCTTTCTATCTAAATGTATTAAGTAGCAGTGATTCTCTGCGGGCATACAAGACTGTCATGCGCTGTTCTGAGTTAAAAATTGTCTGAGAATTTGAAGATGTGAAGGTCCCACAGTGCCACGGGTAAATTTTCTTGAGGCCGTTTATCCGAATAAGTGTGAAAAAGGCCTTAGAGAGCTTTGGTCAACAAAGTCATTAAGGTGAATCAAACGCTGGAGATTTTCGATGTACTTAAGAGTAAATTCAGGTAATGTTCTTCATTCCATGGACATCAGTGCTTTAAGCGAAGTCAGACCGTATTCAACCCGACCGTCAATAAGAAAATTTGCGGAAAGTTTAACAAAATTGTTCGATAGCGTTTTTTCCCGAGAAATCACCTTAACTCAGACTGAATCCAACCTTTCTCGTCTGTAATGAAGTAAAATTTATTTTAAAGTGAACTTTAGGTTTATTCTGATTGGCACATGACACAATAAATGCACTTTTTTAAGAAAAATTAACTTAACCTAAAATGCCTTTCGAAAGTTAAATTACATTACTGTCTTTTTCAATAACTGATATTTGAAGCCTAAACATTACATCACGTCCGTGATGCAGTCATAGATAACCTCAATGGTTATTTTTTCTACAATTGTTATCCCAGTGGTGGATTTACAGGTACGTTTGACATTACTTTATTCCAATCTATGCCGATAATATCATGATTCACTAAATAACTTATAACTCTTTGACTGACAGCAATGGATAACTCTATTCGATAAGTGAAAACCAGAAAACGTCAAATGAAGTGATTCTTAATTCTTTGGTGGCCTGTTCGATCCAGAATTTCATGCTCCATTTTCGTTAGCTTCTGCCCTCTGAGTCTGTGCACGCATAGGTCCTGAGTCCATTACGCGACTTCTGAGTACCGACGCCATCTGAAGTTTTCGCTGTAGCTGTGATTAATAACGCAAAAAAAAAAACTTTAACGTAATTTAATGAAAAAATGGTATACGTATCATTTTAAAAAACATATATCATGTCTACTGAAATATTCAATATAGATATCAAACAAATGAGACCGATTTTCCATGATGCTCTTGCGCTTGAGACGAACAGGAAAATTAATATAATTTAGGCACCAAGCGAAGCTCTTCAAAGTCTTAGAACACTTCTCAGAGGTTGCCATCAGTCAATCTATTACTTCAGACGAACCTTTCAATTCTTGGTTGACCGAAAGACATTTTATGAAAACAGTTGAGTTCCCTTGTGTACAAAACATTATATAACAAATATTTACCTTGAACGTTCTTTTACCGACTTTGTTAGTGACGTAAGCTTCTTCGCGCGTGAACAAAGACAAAAAGATGGAAAAATAAAGTATTACGCATATAAACTTTAAATGCGCCATAGATCTCTAAACTTGGATCTCAAAATAAGAGTTATGATAGGCTGTAGTGACGAGACTGACTAGAATGTATGGTGTTTCGTGTTCAAATATAAGCCCTCTGTACAATGATTCTGCAAACTTACCAACACCCCTAGCTTCAGCAAAGCTGTCACATTTGTCGTTCGCTGATTGGTCAAGACGAGCTTTGTACTTAAAACCACGCTGTGAGAACACAGCTGTCGAAACATGACTTCGCACTCCAGGTTTCTTCAGCTGCTCTTCTAATTCACGAGTTCCTCCGGAAATATTATAATATCTCAAGCAGGAAATTCGCAAGGAAATTGATGAATCTTCCTCGTTCATTTATTGTTTTGAGTATCAACCGCTTTCTAGTTTCTTATGACAAATTAAATAGAACGCGTCAACACGAGTAACAGAAATTAAAGTTTCTGGCAGAAAGAGGTTTTTAAATAAGCCTCTATATGTAAAGGTTCAATTCTCGGCCAAAGACTGATGTTGCTTACGGACGAATACTTTGCCAAAGTACCCCAAAATAGATGGCTTTAAGTCATTGAAACACGCTTTAGAATGCGGAAACTTAGAGAATGATTGTGAAAGAAGCACTTTTGCCAAGTTTTGAAGAAAACCTCTCTAAGTTTTGATTCAAAAGCTTTGAGCCCAATTAGTCTCAGCTATGTTCATCGTTGACTTGACTATGCAAATTTATTCTGAGCTCGAAACATTTAAACAAAGCTGAATTTATCATATGACTGATGATCAGTAAATAGATAAAAGTTTTGTTCGAAATACTCCTCTTTAAACTTTTGTTCAGACGAACACGATAGAAAAGGAAAAAGGAAAGCTTGCTCCATTTCAAATACACTCGAGTGTTCACCGAGCACTATGACTGCTGCGATCAGCCACTGCCATTGGCCACTCCTTGAAGTGTAGGCGCATGGCTGACGTCATGGATTAGTATTATTTTTGATGCTTTGTGCAAACTGAGTAAAGCATTTTGCAAATTTTCTCGACAAATTTCCAAATTTACCTTCTAAACACTTCTAAAAGATGTATTCGAGAGCATTTTGTAAGTACGAAAAAGAAATCAAAGTCCTAATAACGGGGTTCGCTCTGACGAAGGGCTAACGCTCGAAACGTCAGCTTTTTTACCCTTTACGGTGGCTAATTTACGTTTTCAACCCAGTTGTTAACACTAAATTACCTCCTAATAACGGGAACGGTTTAGGGTTTAATGAAATAAAAAAGTTTGAAAACTGACAGAATTATTTCATGGTTTTCATCTTAGCTTTAACAGCATTATTATATCTGGTCATCACTTGGCATATTTACACAACGTGTAATTGACTTGACCCACTGTACATTTCATCAAGGTTACATGTTTTTTGAATGTTATCTATTTCCTGCTTCCACAAAACCGATTACATTTGACAATCCACCACTTTTCACTTTTTATAGTACTCTTTATTCATATAACCAAAATTCTTAAACAAAAATTTTATTAAGGAGTCAAAATTTCTAACAAAGTACGTCTTCACTGTCTACGATTCAACCCTATCTGTTATCTACGAAACATTTTGAAAGCTTCATCAGCTTAATTTTAATTATGCGTAGTATCAAATTATATTTCCGGATGTGGTTGCACTATCAGAGGGATCATTTTTTACCATCCTCTTTTAAATCCAAGTAAAGAGTGTCCTTCGTCATCATGATCTCCATTCTCAACAGCAGCTGATCATATGATGGCCTCTCATTTGGATCCTCCTGGTCAAGCACCAATTCCTAGTCAAGCGCCAGCTCGTACTTGATAAGAAAAATATACATTGTATCTTTGTAAAATAACAACGCTGAAAACAAAACGAAATCAAAGGGATATGAACAAAAAAGGCGATATTGCTCGGCTTGCATATAATAATTGTGCACAAAGTGCACTTATTTTTCCATAAGAAAAATGAATGCATTTAAAAGAAAAATTTCAAATTGCCTGTGGGAAAATAAAATAAAAGTAAATAATAATTTGCTCATACTCACAATCACTTTTGCCAACATAGAGGCGCCCATATTCGATATAAGTAAAAACTCAGACCCTGAGCACGTACACTTTAAAATATCTCTTTGGGCTTTTGATACCTCTGCGCTTAAGATGTCACTGGGTAAGCCGAAGACAAGGGATCTTTATTGAGCCTCAATGCATCTCATGCTAATTATTATCTTATATCAGATCTTGAAGAGAATTTTCGAGCAAGCTGAAAACAAAACACGCACTTGTCGGCGTTGAGCTCTGTAAACAATTCGTCTCGCTCCGCCAAGATGACAGCAAAATGCGAATATAGCAATCGTATCCTTCTTTTAGTTTTAAATACTATTTCTTTGAGCGTTTTCTTTAGAAAGACAATCCAGTTTATTTTGTTTCGATGTTTTTCATAACGAAACTTAAATTTATGTTCCATCATAAATACAACTCAGTGTTTTGAAAAGTCCGACAAGTCTAAATTTAATTGTTCCTTCCTCATTTCGCCGGCAGGTCTTTGAAACTAGCCGCATGCGATACTTTTTTTTTTTTTGGAAAGATTTTGGGTGCGGTAGTTTTGTGACATCAATTCATGTCAAGAATTTAAGAACTTAGAAACTGGCTCACTTTTTTTTACAAATGAATATGCCTTGTGCTCTGTTATAACGCGTTCTTAAGTTAGAATTGGTGTTCTATAGAGGCTGCATATTCGAGACTGCATAGTAATATACAGATTTAGCCAAGCCTAAAAGCGGAGCTCACATTTTTTTTCCCGCATGTCTCAAGGGCACAACGCCTTGTCCCGGCCAGCACTAGAACCCAGGTCGTCCGACACTGACCACTGGACTACTGGACAAAGCCGTGGCGTTGGCGTGCCCGCGGTACAGTTGACCACGCATGTTAAAAGTAGCACCTTGTACGGACGCCCGTACGGTCATAAGTCCAAATTTTTTCGGCTTGATGGATTACTACTACCATTTGGTATAATTATGGAGTTACGCTCTGCGAGCTCCGCTATCAAGTTGGCGTATTGACTGCATTTAATATGCTTCACTCTCTACATCTGTTTTGATTTTTTCGTTGAAATTCTGCCTGAATCTTAGTTCACTTTGACTTCCATAAGTTTTTTCGATTTGAAATCGGTCTTAAAAATTCTCACAAGAATGATATGATCAGAAGATAAAAGTCGTGAATCATTCACTGAAGGCGTTTATATTCTTTTGCGTTGCAAACTTATTATTCTAGGTAGATAATCGCATACGTTTATAAACTAGGTATCAAAATAGGTATCACACTTTCGAAACTGTATGAAACTATGTAAGCACTGCTTTTTAAGGCATCGTGACACATATTCCAGTCTGAAGTGGAGATTTTAGCGGGAGAAAATGTATTTTTGGACTTTTTTTTTTTGGTCAATTTTTTTCAATTCTTATTTTCTCGATGCCCGCCTGAGTAATTCTGCCAGTATTTTATTTTGTGTCCTTGGGCATAAATTTGTTAGGCGTCGTCTCAGGGCATAACTTAACCAACGACTTGGGCAAAAATGAGTCTGAATCAGGCTTAAACATATTTAGGCGCGCGAACATGGACTCTATTGTTTTATTTCTCGAATAATGAAAGCGCTGATTGTTTCCAAGTCATCCCGAAACATACTACTACATTAGATGAGGTTTGCATTTGGTTTACTGTGTTACTCCGAATCCCAGCAGTATTTCACTATAGAGCTGAGCACTACAAATGCAAATTATCTCCGAGAATGCAAAATTCGTGAAATAAGTGTTTGGTGCATCTTACGCACAACCTTAAAAAGATCGCTAAAAATTTCTAGTCTTTGAACATTTCAATGACATCTTTTTTCTCTGGTCTGTATACGATGATCTGAATTACTCAGTGCTTCTTCGGCCTAGAAAATTTTGTTGTTAGCCGTCGCTTCGACCGAAAGTACCAAACGGAGTTTGAGGATGTTTTAATTAGTATACATATGGGTTTGAAAATTAAACTTTGAGCAAAACTTTCATATGACAATCCCAAACAAAAAACATGTCGACCAGATGGTTATTACTTTCCCAGTCGTTCTTATCGCGTGATCTTAAGCTGTCTAAAGGACACCTTTAGATACGACTCAAGCAGGCTATTCCCGGGCGATTTACAGACATTTGAAATTTGCGTTTGAATGCCAAATTGAATTACTGAGAGAATCATTCATTAGCAAAAGTAGGTCGAAAAAAAAGCAAATGCAATCATGCACACTTATAACATAGCTAGTAAATTTGTCTACTCAAATTCAATTGCGCGAGCGTGCTTCATATTCCTATTGTGCACGCTCATGACGTCAGCAAACAAATCCCTCGAAAAAAAAACAATTTCCATCGGGTTGAAATGTTATAAAACAATTGATTCATACATCAACTGTGCGTTCATCGAGATATGAAGCACTTGGAAAGTTTGGAGAGCACTCAAGAGGCTAGAGTTGTTCTCGGCTACGCCTCGAGCAACTCTTACGCATCTTTGGTGCTCTCCAAACTTCCCGCGTGCTTCATATCTAGATGAACGCACGCTGCAGTATGACCCAATTGTTAATTAACTCCGCTGAAGAAGCTTTGATCAACAGCGTCCTAGGTTGACGGAAAAATGCAGTTTTTTTAGCTTATCTTGGGCCATTTGAATATTCAAGTATATTTGAAATGGAAGCAAGCTTTCCTTTTAATTTTCGACGATCGTGTTCATCTGAACAAAGTTTAAAGAGGAGTCTTTCGAGCCAAACTGTTATCTATTTACTGATCACCAGTCATTTGATAGATTTAGCTTTGTTAAATGTTTCGAGCTAAGAATAAATTTGCATAAAAAGTCACGTCAAAGACGAGAAGAGCTGAGACTAATGGAGTTCAAAGCTTTTGATTTAACACTTAGAGAGGTATTTCTCACTAACTTGACGGAAGTGCTCTATCTAAATGTATTAAGTAGCAGTGATTCTGTGCGGGTATACATGACTGTCATGCGCTGTTCTGAGTTAAAAAATTGTCTGAGAATTTGAAGATGTGAAGGTCCCACAGTGCCAAGGGTAAATTTTCTTGTGGCCGTTTCGAATAAGTGAGAAAAGGGCCTTAGAGAGCTTTGGTCAACAAAGTCATTAAGGTGAATCAAACACTGGAGATTTTCGATATACTTAAGAGTAAATTCAGGAAATGTTCTCCATTCCATGGACATCAGTGCTTTAAGCGTAGTCAGACCCTATCCAACCAGATCGTCAATAGGAAAATTTGCGGAAAGTTTAACAAAATTGTTCGATAGCGTTTTTTCCCGAGAAATCACCTTAACTCAGACTGAATCCAACCTTTCTCGACTGTAATGAAGTAAAATTTATTTTTAAGTGAACGTTAGGTTTATTCTGATCGGCACATGACACAATAAATGCATTTTTTTTAAAAAAATTAACTTAACCTAACATGTCTTTCGAAAGCTAAATTACATTACTGTCTTTTTCAATAACTGATATTTGAAGCCTAAACATTACATCACGTCGGTGATGCAGTCATAGATAACCACAATGATTATTTTTTCTAAAAAATTGTTATCTCAATGGTGGATTTACAGGTAAGTTTAACATTACTCTATTCCAATCTATGCCGATAATATCATGATTCACTAAATAACCTATAACTCTTTGACTGACAGCAATGGATAACTCTATTCGATAAGTAAAAACCAGCAAACGTCAAATGAAGTGATTCTCAATTCTTTGGCGGCCTGGTCGATCCAGAATTTCATGCTCCATTTTCGTTAGCTTCTGCCCCCTGAGTCTGCGCACGCCTAGGTCCTGAGTCCATTACGCGACTTCTGAGTACCGACGCCATCTGAAGTTTACGCTGTAGCTGTGATCAATAACGCAAAAAAAAACTTTAACGTAATTTAATGAAAAAATGGTATACGTATCATTTTAAAAAAGATATATCATGTCTAATCAATATTCAATATAGATATCAAACAAATGAGGCCGATTATCAATGAAGCTCTTACGCTTGAGACAAGAAAATCAATATGCTTTCAGCTTCAAAGTCTTAGAGTACTTGTCAGAGGTTGCCATCAGTCAATCTATTACTTCAGACGAACCTTTCAATTCTTGGTTGATTGAAAAACATTTAATGAAATCAGTTTCCTAGTTAGACGTTCGAGTTCCCTTGTGTACAAAACATTATATAGCAAATATTTACCTTGAATGTTCTTTTACCGACTTCGTTAATGACGTAAGCTTCTTCGCGCGTGAACAAACACAAAAAGATGGAAAAATAAAGTATTACGCAGATAAACTTTAAATGCGCCATAGATTTCTAAACTTGGATCTCAAAATCAGAGTTATGAAAGGCTGTAGTGACGAGACTGACTAGAATGTATGGTGTTTCGTGTTCAAATATAAGTCCTCTATACAATGATTCTGCAAACTTACCAACACCCCTAGCTTCAGCAAAGCTGTCACATTTGTCGTTCCCTGATTGGTCAAGATGAGCTTTGTACTTAAAACCACGCTGTGAGAACACAGCTGTCGAAACATGACTTCGCACTCCAGGTTTCTTCAGCTGCTCTTCTAATTCACGAGTTCCTCCGGAAATATTATAATATCTCAAGCAGGAAATTGGCAAGGAAATCGATGAATAACAGAAAGTTTCTAGCAGAAAAGAGGTTTTTAAATAAGCCTTTATATGTAAAGGTTCCATTCTCGGCCAAAGACTGATGTTGCTTACGGACGAATACTTTGCCAAAGTACCCCAACATAAATAGCTTTACGTCATTGAAACACGTTTTAGAATGTGGAAACTTGGAGAATGATTGTGAAATGTCATACTATCGTTTCCCTCTACTGAAAGAGATAATGATTTATTGGTACTGCTGATTTTCATTGACTTTTTGAAGTCAGCATTTGGGTAAAGAAAAAGGCTCCTTATCTCTTACATTTAGATAGAAGCACTTTTGCCAAGTTTTGAAGAAAACCTCTTTAGGTCTTGATTCAAAAGCTTTGAGCCCAATTAGTCCCAGCTATGTTCATCGTTGACGTGACTATGCAAATTTATTCTGAGCTCGAAACATTTAAACAAAGCTCAATTTATCATATGACTGGTGATCAGTAAATAGATAAAAGTTTTGCTGGAAATGCTCCTCTTTAAACTTTTTTTCCAAATGAACACGATAGAAAAGGAAAAGGAAAGCTTGCTTCCATATCAAATACACCTGAGTATTCACCGAGCACTATGACTGCTGTAATCAGCCACTGCCAATGGCCACTCAAAGTGTAGGCGCATGGTTGACGTCATGGATTAGTATTATTTTTTTATGTTTTGTGCAAACTGAGTAAAACATTTTGAAAATTTTCTCAAGAACTTTCCAGATTTACCTTCTAAACACTTCTAAAAGATGTATTCGAGAGCATTTTGTAAGTACAAAAAAGAAATCAAAGTCCTAATAACGGGAACAGTTTAGGGTTTAATGAAATAAAAAAGTTTGAAAACTGACAAAATCATTTCATGGTTTTAATCTTAGCTTTAACAGCATTATTATATCTGGTCATCACTTTGCATATTTACACAACGTGTAATTGACTTGGCCTACTGTACTTTTCATCAAGCCTACAACGGTTTTTCGAATGTTATCTAATTCCTCTTTTTCCTGCTTCCACAAAACCGATTGCATTTGACAATCCACCACTTTTAACTTTTTATAGTACTCTTTATTCAAATAACCAAAATTCTTTAACAAAACTTTAGTAAAGGTGATCGCTGATTGTTTTCAAGTCATCCCGAAACATACTACTACATTAGATGAGGTTTGCATTTGGTTTACTGTGTTACTCCGAATCCCAGCAGTATTTCAATATAGAGCTGAGCACTACAAATGCAAATTATCTCCGAGAATGCAAAATTCGTGAAATAAGTGTTTGGTGCATCTTACGCACAACCTTAAAAGATCGCTAAAATTTCTCGTCTTTGAACATTTCAATGACACCTTTTTTCTCTGGTCTGTTTACGACGATCTGAATTACTCAGTGCTTCTTCGGCCTTGAAAAATTTTGTTGTTGGCCGTCGCTTCGACTGAAAGCACCAAACGAAGTTTGAGGATGTTTTAATTAGAAAACATATGGGTAAAAGTAAAACTTTTGAGTAAAACTTTCGACAACAATCATATCATCCCAAACAAAGAACATGTCGACCAGATGGTTATTCATTCCCGGACGTTCTTATCGCGTGATCTTAAGCTGTCTAAAGGACACCTTTAGATACGACTCAAGTAGGCTATTCCCGAGCGATTTACAGACATTTGAAATTTGCCTTTGAATACCAAAATGAATTACTATAGAATCAATCATGCAATCATGCGCGCTTAAAGGGTAAGGTGGTTTAATACAGTTTCAGCTGTCCTTGCGAGTCAAATAATAGCCATTTTCAATAGTTTTTCTTTTAGAATAAAACCAACATTTCAAGAAAATTGATCCAATATTATAAGTATAGATCCCAACTGACAGATCGCTTATTTTGCTTCGCCAAAAAAGTTGAACCGCCATTGTTTTTTGTTTGTTCTATATTCTTTGCTAGTACAAAAGAAAAGTGAGATAGTTTGCCCTTTGCAAATGTACAGAATAAGAAAAGCAGACATTTACACACTTAACGAGTGTATCTATGTACCTACTTTTTTAATAATCATGGAGATTTATATATAGTTATCCTCTTTTCCTAAGACATCAAATAGCAATTTGCGGAGAACTCTTTTGAAAGCTTTCTTTGGAATATCCGTCCTATACCGACAGAGAGGAAATTTTAATGAATAAGTTGTTTTATGTAGCTATAACGTGAATTCCACTTTGATAAGAAAAAAGAGCTGAATAAACTAATTAGTATTTATAGTTCTTTCATGCGTTATAACTATCGCGACATAAAAAGACGAATTCGAAATACCTTGTTGATGACTCAGTCGAGAATATACCTTCAATTATCTCGGACATCAGATCATCATAGCATTCATAATTTTGAACTGTCATTTGCAAGCTTTTTCTTGATAATAGAATATCATCTTAAGTTGTCTTGCATCAAAAATTCATAGAAATTTTGATAGAATTTATGATAAAAAATATTAATGATAATAATAATAATAATAATAGTAGAGGCAAATGAAAATTCGAACTAACGCTCGAAACGTCAGCTTTGAAACTCTTTACAGTGGCCAATTTACATTATCAACTCGGTTGATAAAACCAAAGTTATCATAGTTGCAGCAGTTCTGTTGATAAGCTCTGGCATAATGACAAATACTGCATTTTTGTTCAGTTTCAAAATCTGCAATGGGACCCAACCGTCCCGAGACATATGAGAGAAATTCAACATGATTCGAAATTAACTCTAAATAATAAATGGGTGTTTTAATGGACAAAGCAATGTCTGGAAAGTTTGAAAATAATGGAATAAGCTATTAATCTCCTAAGTCAGATGTTTCACCAAAGAATTGTTAAGAATCCTTAAGGACGTGTCCACATGATTCATATTTAAGAGCGACGGTCAGGAAATATCGACCATTGAGTGGCAAGAGTTGAAAATTAATTTCGCTTATTTTCTGTCTATAAAAAGCTACTAAGAATAGAAGAAATTTCATGTATTTCTTTTTCTTCCGGAGCGCTTTAATTCTGAGAAAACTGAGAAAAACGAATTTGACCCGCGACGATCCCGAAAGGTCCCGCAAGCAAGTGTGAAATTGATATTTTAAACTGACGTTTGGTCTTCAAGGAAAAACGATTCAAAGGATCATGACACCGAATTTTGATAGAGTGAGTGCCGTACTTTCCCAGAAACTATATGATTTATCTTTATTGTTGTTCATAAATAGCAAACAACGCGCAGGAAAGTGCTGTATTTTCAAACGTGAAAAATCCCGCAAATACCTCCTTAATTCATATGTTTTTTTCACTATGTGATATAATTCAGATTTTCCTTTTAACTATGTCGTTAGAGGGATTTAAGGTTTTCCTTGATAATATGTTAGAATCAGCATGGGTTTTCTTTACAGCGCCTCACGCGAAGGTTTTGAAATGACAGTAATTCATTCAAATTTTTTTACAACGGCTGAGTAAACAATTCTTGTTGCGTGACCGTAACGTCAAGCGGAGTTTTTACACAGCAACACGAAAGCGTACTGAAAACGATTCTGGTGTGAGCTTTTCGTCCTTTTTTATTGAAAAAAAGGTAATCGGCCAAAGAGAGGTTATTTTTTCTCATTGTTAAGGTGGAAGTTTTCCTTTTCAGTGAAAGATGTTTCCCTGATAAATATCAGGATGAAATTTGATTAGCTCTCGGCTAACCTGTTTAACTTTTATACTTGTTTTTTCCGCTTCCTTTGGTTTCAGAAGAATCGGAACAGAAAGACAAAAATCATAGATTCTTTTTTAAATTGATATTTTCTTCAATTGTGAGGATTCATTTCTATTATTTGTTGAAGAAATGACAGAGTTGGCTAAAGCTCGAAGCAGTTTACTTGCCATAGTAAATTGAATTAGTCAATTAAATGCAAAGAGGGAATATTTAATTAGCGAAATTGGAGTGAATTTGTTTTGCTAGTTTTGTGTCATCATGGACGTTAAGTGCTCTTTTAGCTCCTTAGTCGGCGGTTCTTGCTCTTCTGACCCCAGAGATAGGAGCAGATCAACTGAGGTTATTCCATTTCTGAACTGCAAAAGAGACATCGCGGTTCATAAGTCTTCCTTGTCAATAAGTGACGTAGAAACTGAAATCGAACTTATTTTGGGAAGAGTATCTACATCCTTTTCTTCGGAGTTAGACCTTTCGGAATTAACGATTTGTCCCCGGCACCGCTCATCCCTTGGTATTGGGTGGCGTCGAGGATCGAATCTGTGCTGAGTTCCTTCGCTAATCTCGAAGCACGGCGGACAAGCCCAAAAAACGCAAAGGCAGAACGAGGACTTGGCAAAAGTGCTTCTTATTTGATATAGAAGAAACTGGGAATTTTTATTCCAGTTGGTTCAGGTATGTATACATCATTTTTCATCTTTTTCAACCAAACAGACCAGCTCTAAAATGGCGGTCCAATCTGACACTTCAATTAAAGCACTTTGAAAGCACTTTTCTTTTTTTTTTTTTTTTGACTTTTTCAATAATTAAGTAGCCGTGACGGTCGCAAATTCAATAGCCTTTGTTTATTTACGTGTTTCTTTTCCTTTCATTATTCTAACATTTTATATTAGAAGCAAAAAGGTAAATTTAGAAGCCTTCACCGGACTCCTAAAATTACAGCTTTTTAAAGCAGATTCCCTGATGGCTTATAGATAGTTACAGGGAGGCTCAGCCCCTAAAGGGTACCTTTATCAGGCTTCAGGTATATCAAAGGGTAGGGAATTGAAGAGTTGAAGTATATGAAAGGGCAGGAAAATCTATCATTTAAGTTTTTTAAAACAGGTTCCCTTACTTGTGTAAATTAAGACCGTAGTTGTTCAGAATAGTGATTATTTCGTATCAGCAAAAACCTGCATTTTCCATCGATTCACTCAACAGGTATTTGTCGCAACTGCCGGGTTAATCTTGACATGCAGAAAATAGGGGAGCTGCCCACAAAGCTTCCGGAGACCAAGAACCTTTCTTACGAGGAAACTGAAACCATTGAGACATCTGTAAGTTCTGAACTGGCACTCAATGGAAATAGTGTTACTAACAATGGCACCAAACAAGGCCCGCGGGGCAAAAAAGATTAAAAAAAAATGGATAGGGACCTTATCATCACAAAATCTGCATGAGCGGGCCCCGTTTCCTTAATGCCTTTCCTTGAAATGTAACGAATAGGGATAGAAAGCACAAATTAACCGATTTCGTGGACCTCAGACTGTGTGCTGGTATCCAAGAAAACAATGCCATATGCTTATTTTGTGCCTTCTACGTCAGTTTTTCCTGAGTTCCGCAGATAATGAAGAGGTTTAATACCCCGTGCATTTTATGTCGCCCTTGCGTCTGCACACAGTTGAAATTTATTTAGCGGATTTTCTATTTTTATTCTCACCAAAATCTGAGAACTTGAAGCAATGGCAACAAGTTAAAGACCACGTAGTCCGCGATGGTAAGCTGAGGCCAAATTGGTCTTTTAAGAATAAAGGGTTCATTTAAAAAAAACTGCATTTTTGCTTCCAATTGCCCCCACCTACACACACGCATCCCTCCACCTTATACCGCCTGGGATACGAGTTCATGTGATTTTCTCAAGGTTAAGAATACGGTGAATAACGCCCAGAAAAACGTTTCGGGTTTCCAATATACCACTCCGGGTTCCTTTACTACTCGCTTTAAAGTTCGTACTTATTTGTCATAATGAAAGGTATTTTATGTAATAAATTAGGCACTTTTTATCATAAATTAAGACAGCAAAAAAGGTTTTATTTTTAGTCCATAATAAAGGCAACAAAGATCAGGAGGGATTATTGATCTTTGTCTAAGTGTTGGTTAACTTTGATAATTATGTACCCAATTAATTTTTTTTTAATACAGTTTACGTTATATTTATTTTGCGTCCTTGTCTAGGGCGTGATGTGTAACCTTCCAATTGCTGCAAGTAGTCCTTGTTCGGTGGTAGCACATGACTTACTAGAGCAAGAAACGTCATTATATTTACCAGCAACCCTCCTAGAAGAAACCGAGACAAACACTACAGGAATGAAGTTGGAAGAACCTATTGACCACCTTAGCGCAAAGCCAAGCAAGCGGTTTCAGCTGTTCTTGGTGAAATAGCGCCTAATGATCTAGATCTTCTCTGGGAATCTATTATGTCCTCAAAACAAAATGAAACTGGAAATTACACTTGTTCTAGTGGTTTGGATAAAGAATTGATGTACACGCCACTCAAGCTTTGAGCACCAAACCCAGCGACTTTTCCTAAAAATCATCTGGGGACATGTTAAAGTCGTCGTGACTTGTACGTCAGCATTGACGTTACCATGGCAACCGACTTTTGAGAGCCATATTTTCCAAAACTTGCTGTTTTACTCATTCAATTATACCCTTACACTGTTCTCATACGACGTCAAGAAATACATTGTTAATATTGTGATTCCGTGACTGATCGACTCCCCAATATCACGTTTAGTCACGAAACAAAGAGTTTAGCGTTTCAAAATGGCCAAAACTCACCCAGTTTGGCTTTTCTATCTCACTCTTTAAGTAGAAACACAACTTTGCAACTGTAAAACCTACAAGGATTAAGAAAAATGAGTATTTGGGGATCAAATATCCACTTTCATGGATTTCGAAACTGGAAGTGTTTACACAATTACCGTCGACCCACCATGAAAATTCCTTAACTTCGATACCGCCTTATAGAGATTTCCTTCAATAACCCAAGCTAATTCCCAGGTATATTTTAGATGTATGTCTAAATGTGGGATTTAACTAGAATGAAGTCAATTTGGAGTTATACCACATGTGCAATATTGCCGTCGAAAATCAATAACAAAACGGAGTTTTTGTTATTCATAAAACCTATTCCTCATTTTTAAATAATTTCTGCTCGGTGAGTGTCGCTTTTGCTCTAAAAGAATCTTCTAATAAAAGAAGAACAGTGATTCTGTTGGAATAAAGTGTCCAAATTTCTCCGTACGACTTTGTTTGCGAACGAGAGGCAAGTTGATGTATGCAAATTTCACGTAAATGATTAGCCAATTTTGTGACTCCGACCACAAAAACCGATATTCTAATTTTTCTAAAAAATAAAAAGCTTTTGGCAGGAACAATCCACATCAGGTATCTTATCTACCTAAAAGCTACTTATGGGCAAAAAACGAAAGAAAGCGATTTTTCAACTCTTGCCACGAAATTAAGATTTTGGTCGATATTTCCTGACCGTCGCTCTTAAGTTCCATTGCCTCTTCTTTTTCCTTTTGGTTTTTATCACTTGCTTATTCCGTACTTTAACTATTCGTGTTTATTTAGCTCAGTGGCCGATTCGTGTTGTGAAAAGCTTCTTGGCTCTTCGCTGCTGCCTCCTTGATGGACATAATATGTACAAGTGAACAACGCAGACGAGAAAGGATTATAGGTGGAACGACTAAGTACAAGCTGATCCTTGGTAATTACTCAGGTAATTGGATACTTCTCTTTCATCTTGCGATAGACTCGCGGTTAAAGAAGATCCATAAAGGTGACAAGGAACGAAACAAGAAGGGAAAGCAAATCTTTCTCACCGCATGACACTCATTAACTGGATGGTTAGATGATCTATGCTAAGCATGGGGCAGGCAATGCTTTGGAAACCGGATGAATTTGTTTTAAGGCCACTTTTCCATCTACTATCTCCTCTTTTGTTAGTTTAATGTTTCAGGAAATGCTGGTGACGCTCTTGCTTGGTGTTGCAATTTATCATCTAACACCAGATATTACGATAATGATATTGACATAAACCGCAACTGCGCCGTTAAATTCAAAGGAGACTAGTGGTTCACCAAGTGTCACCCCTCGACTCTGAATGGCTTGTATCCTCGTGGGCACCACTCCCTCGTAGGTACTGGTGTGAACTGGGTTGGATGAAAGGGTGTGCGTTACTCTTTGAAGAAGGCGGAGATGAAAGTTCGATGATTGGATCTCTAGGTACTGAGCACTGCGAGGTCCGCAAGTCATGAGCGAAAGACCTAAAGCAAACTACCTTCCCATCTACCCATACTATCCAGTCAATGATGTGCATTGAAGCGAATGGTTCCTTTGAAGTCGAAAATTGCTTCAAAAATGCGCATGAGTAATTCTAAAAGCGCAAAAGAACGAAGATTAACATAGCTAAGCATGGAAATGCTGGGCTCAAAGAGATTACTCCAGGATATTGTTCTAGAGGCAAAGTACACGCCTAAGTGTTGAGAGAAACGAAACAGAAACATTCTGGAGGGAAATTTGGGGATAACAGTCAGCCCGGCTCCGTCACATTTGTCTTAATTAATTCGCTTACCCAACGGATTGGATAGAGTCATTGAAGGTTATCAAAATCACCATTTTAGAGGTAAAAGGGTTACCACTCATATTGAATGAGAAGTGAAACAGGCAGTGCACGAGTCGCATAAGTACCCTTGTAACACAGCAGTCAAACGTCCACACAAGTGCAAACGTTGCAATCGCTCGGTGGGGCGGTTTTAGACTGTTAGACGGGCTACAAACAACCACACAAGCCAGTAAGTCACGGTCATTTGAAAGCGTATGACTTTTTCGGTAAAGCTCAAAATACCATGGTAAATCAACAAGATAACCGTATTTGAATAAGCTTTGCGTTCGGAAAGTGTCGAGATTTCCTTTGCCCTAATTATGTAATCCTTCGCTTATTTTGCGAATAAGCGGTTGTTTCTTATGTTTTCCTCTGAAATTTAGCGCGGGGAATTAGCGCATAGCCGGCCAAAATTGATCCCTTTGAAATTGGCCACTCCCCTACGTTTGACCACTTACCCGACCACTTTTTCTCTGAAAAAACTCTGAAGCAAGATGTATCAAACCAATACAACTTTGTACAGGGTAATTAATATTATCAACTAAGTTGATAACGTAAATTGGCCACTGTACAGAGTTTCAAAGCTGACGTTTCGAGCGTTAACTCTTCGTCAGAGCGAATGAGGAAGGGATAACGGACGAAATGTCAGCTTTTAAACTCTTTACGGTGACCAATTTATATTAACACCTCAATTGATAATACTAAATTACCCTGTTATACTCTCCCAACGACGCAGCACCACAGTCTCTTTAGAAACTTTCCTCATTAAGCTCCTGCCTCCTCAGAACAACTGTGAACTCAATTTGAGACGAAAGAGGAAATTTAATGTTCCTCTGGCTAAGACGAAGAGACTCATGAATACATTCATATATAGTAATTTTAGTTAATCTGTGTACATTTTTTTTATACTTTTCTCATACTTTTATTAGATTTTATTATTGTAACGATTAATCTAATCCAGCTTTTGGCTGCGATTTTAATCAGAATTAACTATCTACAATCTACAATCTACAATCCTTTATTTATTCAAATTTGTGCTGATTAGGAGATGGTTTTCTCGAGTCTGTTTAATTTACTCATGTCACTCTCAAGGGCGAACTCTTATCTAAAAAGACCCTCTCGGTCTACTATGGGATTCAAATGCTTGCGGTGTATGGTGTGTAAAATATGATCGGAAATATGATGATTATGGCACGATCATCATATTTCCGATGAAACTTTTTGCATTTCTGGGTTTTTTTCAAGAACACTGCCATCTTGAGAACGCATCCCAGAGGAAAATACATGTTTCTATATTTTTAACCGTAAAAGCTTCCACAAATGTGTCATCTTATCTTACTATAAATTGCGCAAAATTTGAAAGCTATTTCCGTATTTGGAAGGACATCGTGATGACCCTAAAAACTTCTCATGAAACGAATAACTCCAGGGACATATTCAAACGATGAGTAGAAGGCAAAATATGTGTTGAATCCCCTAGGTTTCAAATCAATAGACATATGGAATCCTGGTGATGATTGGTTTTGAGAAAAACTAGAGTCTTTCCAACTTTATGTCACTCCAAACTTCTTTTTATCATGCCTTTGGCCCTCTGATAATTACACTAATTATAAGAGGCAGTTGGCTAATTGTTAAATACCGGTCTTATAACAGCAACGCTACAAAATAGCCGCTAGGGGTGTTTGATTTTGATCGGGGTTTTGAAGATCGATCGAGCTAACAAGTAACTGAGCTATATTGCACTGCTTCAACCATAGGCGGCCCAAGCTCACGTCTCGAGAAAAAGCCAACGATGAATTCATGAACGCGTCACGCGTTGTGTGACTCGGTGTTAAGTTACGGGAGGAACCGTTGAAAATTAGAACACGTTATAAGGCATAGTACGGGGAACGAAATATGGTCGATTTATAACGATAAATATTTCGAAATCTGAATATTTTACACGTAAAATCAATAAAAACTTACTCATGCCCTGTGTATCCGTCGAAGTTTCTAGCGATTTCTGCTGTTTTAAGCTTGCTTTACCATCACTGTTAACCATGTCAAAAGACGAAGTCAAGGCTGCACACTCCGATTTCGACCTTGGTCCACGCGGAGGTGGTTTGCGCCCCGAAAATCCTCCCGATCGGCATTTTTCTCAGCCACACTTTACGATCTAAGATCGCTGCACCCTGGGACATGTCTCAGTACCAAAACTTCACGCGCATTTCGCTGGAAACGAGTGTTTTCTACCTGAATTTCCAAGTTCGCTTCTTTCTGGTTAAGCTTTGAACACGAAGACTGGACACGGCCGCGAAAGAGACTTGGGTACGAGGTCAATTTTCTCTCTACCGCGAGTGGTACGGTCGATTAATGTACAATACTTACCCCATCTCCACAGAGGCAACTAGCCTTAACCTATTGTCCTAATCAACCAATCAGACAGCGAGTCGAAAGTAAAACAGATAAACAACGTACAAAATTTGAATATTCTGCGGGGTTTTCTGTGAGCATCTAAGCTTCGATTATTTTCGCGAAAATGCTATCGAAGAGGAAGAGATGCGGTGAAATTGACGGCGAAGCGAATCAGAAGAGAGTAAAGAGTGGCAAAGTTTCAAGTTTGCACTATTGGAAATTTTGGTGAGTCGAAATCCGAACGCTTTCTTTGATATACAAATTGAATGTCCGCATGTGTAGTTTATTTCAGTATCCATTCAATTCAGTTTAAAATATATAATTTTCCTTCGTTGCAGGTTCATTTCAAATTATGAATATGCTGAAGGTAGCCTTACCTTTGCTAGGGACGTGATCAGCCACAGTGTGGCTGACAAAGAGAATAGCGAATCGTTAACTTCGTTTTCGAAAATTACGTTAGGCGAAATCATAAAAGATCTCTGGGGTGAAAGAGTCAAGCACGTGAAACGTGGACCACGAAGCGATCGCAAAGCTGCGTACTTAAATATTAGAAGGTCCGAAGGTGGTATCGGAAAATCGTTGGGTTTCACTCTGGAAGAAATTTCAATTCCCCAAACCTGGACAAGGGAATGTGTCGCCCCAGGACATTACATTTTTTCTAGACGTGAAAAAATGGACTACAATTCTCAGCGTCTGACCCTGGAATTGTCGGTGAAGTTCCAGAGTGAAAGATTTCGCCTAACGTAATTTTCGAAAACGAAGTTAACGATTCGCTATTCTCTTTGTCAGCCACACTATGGCTGATCACGTCCCTAGCAAAGGTAAGGCTACCTTCAGCATATTCATAATTTGAAATGAACCTGCAACGAAGGAAAATTATATATTTTAAACTGAATTGAATGGATACTGAAATAAACTACACATGCGGACATTCAATTTGTATACCAAAGAAAGCGTTCGGATTTCGACTCACCAAAATTTCCAATAGTGCAAACTTGAAACTTTGCCACTCTTTACTCTCTTCTGATTCGCTTCGCCGTCAATTTCACCGCATCTCTTCCTCTTCGATAGCATTTTCGCGAAAATAATCGAAGCTTAGATGCTCACAGAAAACCCCGCAGAATATTCAAATTTTGTACGTTGTTTATCTGTTTTACTTTCGACTCGCTGTCTGATTGGTTGATTAGGACAATAGGTTAAGGCTAGTTGCCTCTGTGGAGATGGGGTAAGTATTGTACATTAATCGACCGTACCACTCGCGGTAGAGAGAAAATTGACCTCGTACCCAAGTCTCTTTCGCGGCCGTGTCCAGTCTTCGTGTTCAAAGCTTAACCAGAAAGAAGCGAACTTGGAAATTCAGGTAGAAAACACTCGTTTCCAGCGAAATGCGCGTGAAGTTTTGGTACTGAGACATGTCCCAGGGTGCAGCGATCTTAGATCGTAAAGTGTGGCTGAGAAAAATGCCGATCGGGAGGATTTTCGGGGCGCAAACCACCTCCGCGTGGACCAAGGTCGAAATCGGAGTGTGCAGCCTTGACTTCGTCTTTTGACATGGATAACAGTGATGGTAAAGCAAGCTTAAAACAGCAGAAATCGCTAGAAACTACGACGGATACACAGGGCATGAGTAAGTTTTTATTGATTTTACGTGTAAAATATTCAGATTTCGAAATATTTATCGTTGTAAATCGACCATATGTCGTTCCCCATACTATGCTTTATAACGTGTTCAAATTTTCAACGGTTCCTCCCGTAACTTAACACCGAGTCACACAACGCGTGACGCGTTCATGAATTCATCGTTGGCTTTTTCTCGAGACGTGAGCTTGGGCCGCCTGTGCTTCAACATATTGCTTCTCTATTTGTTCAAGAGAAGAAAAAACGTGCTGTCTTGATTACCTATCTCATGGTCTCGGCGGACTGTTAGAAAGAAAAAAAAAAAAAAAAAAAGGAAATGACAGGTAAATACACTCCGTTTATAATCGCCACACCCTGATTAAATATCGGTTTCACATAAGCGTTGGGTTCACCGGGATTAGTTTGAAATAAAATCCACAACCTAAGCTGTTCCAGGCGTTCAGTTAGTAAAAAGAAGCGCGATATTAGATGGCGCAAAAAACGGAGGAGTGTTAAAATAAGGGAGGCTTGTGTCAAGGCTCCGACCCAAGCCTCCCACGCCTTTTCACTTCGCCGATTCTAACTTTTTCCCTAAGCGGCAGCCGATTGTATAATATGCGACTGTGCCGCAAGGTGAAACCAAAACACGAAAGCCTGCTCGCAAGGTAAATATAAGGCGGTGAGAGATCTCTAGGTGGCGAGAGACCGCCGGTAAGCGGCGTTTATTGTAACTACCGCTACTTCCGCGTCGGTAACTTTTTCGCTCCTTTTTCCAACTGAACCCTTGGAACAGGCTAGCCACGACCATTTGATCGAGATAGCACGGCAAATTCAAAGCACTGAAACACAAAATTTCTGTATCCTGCAGGAAGGGAGTCACGTTTTCGTTGGTCAGATGGTTGTACCGTCACGTGTCACGTGCTTTCCGTCTCGCGTGAGTTTCCCTCATTTAACCCTCCCATTTCCCCTCCCCCCTTTATAGAAAAAAAAAATTAAAAGGAATTTCCATTGCCCGAAGCTCTTGTCGGGTGTCTGTGGTATTCGATCAGCTGAAGTAAGCCACGATCAGTAATTCATTGGTCTTATTTTCATCTCGGTTCTCTTCAAGGAGTAATAATGTCCCCTCCAGTGGCGCCAGTTCACACCACGACCATGGGGGGAGTCACTGCCACGGTGATAAAAGCCATTCAGGTTCGAATGGTGACATCTGCTGTACCACCAGGCTCCTTCGTACAAAATAGCACAGTTACAGCTGCACTGATCATTATCTTGATCTCTGGTGGAGAAGGGCTGATTTCTATGCCAGTTAAGAGAGTCGCCAGCATTTCCTGAGACATAAAATAAACAAACAGTTACCTCACCGAAATTACTTATCACCGGAGTAGTCCGCTGCCTAATGTTGATTAAGCACTATAACATAAATGTGTAAAGTACGGACGGATCCTAAACTTTATTAAATTATAAATTCCCACAGAGATTATAGGCTCAAAACACAAATGGGTTACAATTTGGAAATGCATTTAAGTTGGGAATAAGATTTTCCTGTTCTAATTTCTATCAAAATTACAAACCTGCAATTGAACTGACAGATCACGCTCTAAGCCAGGAAATTTGTTACACCGTATACTTGAAGAGAGCGAGCAAAGAAATCAACCAAATTTCCCCTAAATACCTGCGTAAAACCCAAATTTATATTTTTTGCTTCAAGGAACTGGCACCAATTAAGTAGCGGAAAACTTCATTCAGAATTTTTTGTCATAAATAGGATTTTGTTAGTGTGTACGATTTGAGTTTTTATTTGGAAGTTCTTGCAGATCTATATATATTTTTAGTGCATCCTGTAAACTTAAATTAGTGAAAATGACCAAATTTTTCCTTACGCTTAGTGTGCTAAGTTTTATATTTCGTTTTCAAATTCGTTCTCTTCTCCCTTTTTGGAAGGGAGGGGGGGGGGGCTGGATTGTTTGCATGCAAATATAGGAAAGCAATAACAGAGAAGTGCAGAGAATTAGTGCAAGATTAAGAATTCGAAAGAATGATGTATACTTCTCTTGGAAATTATTTACTCTAACACCCCGCCAGGTTTTGATCGTTAGCTTTTTAGATTGTCTACACTAATCGACAACCGTGCAAAAGCTAAAAGGAAACAAGAGAACTGTTCAGTTGTAAAATATATTAAATCACCTGAGTAAGTACCATAGCTCAGCTTGTACTTGTCATCCTCGCTCATGACAGCAAACATGTCATATAGAGCATATGTAATATTCCCTTCAAAGTCTTCCAAGTCTACTCTTAGCATGTTGTTGCTATCTGAGGTCAAGCGGTAAATATTTTCCAGTCCCAGCCAAAATTCACCACTCAAATTGCCAAAGCTATGTATGTAGTCGTTCCAGTAGCGGTAGAAATCAACTGAGCCGTCCAGTCTCTTCTGAAACACTGTCCATCCTCCACCAGCTGTTGTTTGGTCACAAAACACCTCAAAAGCAGGCAAATTGTCAGGACTGATCTTGTACACACCGTCTCTTGTTTCCCCTGATCTCCAGATTTCAGCGCAGTTTCTGTAAACTAGCAAGCGGTAAAACACGATGTTCGGCATTTATATGGATTCGGTTATCATGACAACATTTAGAACTAAATTAGTCAATATCCCCTTTTACAGTGCATGGCACTAATTTATAAGAGGTTTGCTTCGGTGAGATATATGCCATAAGAAAATTATTTACCTCAGTGTCGGTGAAAGTAGTGGAATTTCTGTCACTTTTTACCTGCACTTCGGTGAAAAATTATTAAACATTGCATCGGAATATTTACCACTGGCTCGCCAGGAAATCATGACGCCTGCTATGCATGGTGCTAGGTGTATAAAGAATTATGAATTAACAAACGCATCTTTTGACAAACTTCTTTCACCTTTACTGCAGTATTCACCAGTGAATCCACGCTGACAGAGACATCGAAAACCTTTACTGGTGAATCCAGCTTGACAGGTGCCATTGTTTAAACATGGACTGCTGCTGCAGGGATTCTGGTTGAAAAAAATAAGTCAGTTCCCAGCAAACGAAATCTAGGCTCCAAACTCGTACATAGGCATCAACGTTTGTAATATTTTACCTCGATAGCGAAGAAGGTGTATGCTGATCTATTTTCAAGAGAGAACATAAACTGGTTTCCAACAGTGGCGTTGTTTAGCTCGCATCTGTGTTTCCCTCCCTCTGACGGCCCAACATTGATGGACACACAGTTTGGCTCTATATAACACATCACTCGGCAGCTCCTTGCATTAGTGACCTCTTCACTCTTGATCACATGACCTTCCATTGCCTTGCCTATTATTGGCTTTTTGAAAACAATGTTGCGACAATCGTTACCTGTAACGAAAATATAAAAGGCTTTTCACTAATAGTACATGCAATAGATCTTAAGCAATCAGTTGATCTTCAATTAAAAATACTTTCCAAGTAAAACCTTTCCCCCTCGAGCCCGATCGACATCTGAAACGCAAATATCCAATTCCTTCTTTTTCTTTCCAGGTTTAACTTTCTGCAATTACCACATTTAGTGCTTCACTGTTGAGAATCATTTTATTCTCATACAAAAGAGTCATCCATTTACTTTATTTATTGTAGTTATTGTTTTTATCATATCGAAATTTATTCCACACTCTCAGGCTACTCTACGAGTTATTTTGTTTTCATTTCAGCCACTAAATTCAATAAACGTCTTCTCTTGTTTCCCCATCTTGTAATTAATTTTGGCATTGTGAAATGCCGTAAAATGAAAATCTCAAACCAAAATACTGTAGAGGGTTTTAAATAAACATAATTGGATTTTTCTTTCACCATTTTTTAAATTTTTTTCATTTGCAATACACACAAAATACAATTCTAACATTATTAACAGCCTGGTGTTACTTACAAATTGACATACTTAAAATAAATTCAATTCATATTCTATGTACGATTGCGTCGGCGGTAGTGTTATTACAAAATGTGGTGCATCGGAGGCTTACGAAAGAAGCATGTTCGAGGTGATAACTTATGTTAAAGAAGCCGAAAACTGATTAAGTTTTTTCTTTGTCTTTCTTTACCTTGTTTTCTGAGCAGAGAATCACTCTAAAATATTTACCCGCTTTAGGGATAACATAGTTTTGGTTTAAATCTTAAAGGCTACATGGTGCATCTGAAATTAATCGATAGAGTTCGAATCGGACGTTCTTCACTTAAGGAAAACTTTGTAATGTCATACTCACCGCTGCAAGAATACAGAATGAAAATATTCCAAACCAAAATGTGGAGAAACTTATTCAAGGCCATCATTTCGATATCGAATTGAAAATTTATACAATAATGTGATTAGAAGAAACACACAGTGTGTCTCTCAATAGCAGCAGCTGCTAACATCAACATTCTCGTTCTCCTTGGGGCGTCTGTTGATCTCTCAGCGAATAGGAAGCATGCAGGAATTTTCTACACCACAAAACAGAATTTTATTCTTGCAGTTTCTGTAAAGAGAGACATTTGGTTATCGACATACCAAATACCCTTTCATTTCATGTACTGCAGATTGTAAGTTTGTAATATTTAACTTAACAAATTAAAGGGAAGACAAAGCCATTCCAAGGCTTAGATTGGCTTTATTTTTATTAGGTACATACGTTATTGTAGTCACACAGCGAGACGTCATTAATTATGCGGTATACAAATACCGTTTGTTTGGGCAGGTCTACCCAGCATGTATGCCATGCTGACTCAGAGGCGACTGCGCTGGCTCGGCCATGTATGCAGAATGGATGATGGACGCATCCCAAAGGACATTATATACGGTGAGCTCGCCACAGGGACGCGGCCAACAGGACGACCAACTCTGCGCTACAAGGATGTCTGCAAGCGTAACTTGAAGACCTGTAGCATCAGCCCTGGAAACCTTGAGTCAGCAACAGCCGACCGTAAACTCTGGCGATCGACTGTCAAGGCCGGCGTCAAACAAGCCGAGTTGAAGAGGGAGAGCCAGTAAGAGGTGAAGAGGACTCGCAGGCGACAGAGGCTCCAGTCTGCCCCCATTCCACCAACCCCCACAAATGACTTTACCTGCGCAAAATGCCAGCGGGTCTGCGGCTCCCGTATTGGGCTTCACAGCCACAGCCGGCGGTGCAGCTTGACGTGATTTTACTTCTTAGGTGCAGATTTCCATTGTCTTCCGAGACAGACGGTTGCCAACAACAACAACAACAACAAATACCGTTTCATTTGATGTACTGCAGATTGTAAGTTTGTCATATTTAACTTAACAAATGTTGTCTTCCCTCTTGGAATGGCTTTATTTTGGTTAGGTACTTACTTCAACCCCTACATTAACTTACGTTATTGTAGTCACACAGCGAGACGTAATTAGTTATGCTGTAAACGATCGACCATCTGAAACGGAAGCCATTACGTAAAATCAAAAATACTGAATACTGCTCACTGGGGTTACAAGAATACCAATTTACCTTTCTATCTCCTTTCTGAATTTTTATTCTTTTGTTGTGTTTTTTCTTATTGATTTTCTGTTTACCGACCGATTAATCGTGTCAATAAACGTTATTTACCTAACATATCTCATTCTATGATTAGGCAAACAGTATTGTGGCTACGGACATTATCAGTGGTGTACCTGAGGCTAACGAAGAAAAAATCTTTGTATTGAACATTAAGGCCGAAAATTGATTAATTTTTTTAATATTTGTCTTGGTTTTGCTGTGGAGAATAATTGGCAAATATAAATAGACTTCATGATACCTCTAAACTTAGTCGTGAGTTTTTATGTGTAAATGTTCCCCATATGAAGAAAACTTCCTTAAATATGATACTCACTAGTGCAAGAACAAGGTTTGAAATTAATCCCCACCAAAACAAAAAGGATGTTAGTCATGGCCGGTAACAACGACGCATTTTGTGAGAACCTAAGCATTTTGTCATTACGGTGGCAGCATTTTGGAAAAGCTATTTCAGCACTTTATGACAACAGCGAGCTACGCATTTTGTAAAATATCGTCGGTCTACGCAATTTGTAACAACATCATGTAGCAAATTTTAACATATTGACCAACAATACCCAACATAACTAAGAAAAAAATCACTAGTCAGTAAAAAATAATTCACTCTAGAATTTTGTTACAAAAAAATTTACAACCGGGGTATGAATAGTTCTCTCAGGAGAAATATCTACAGAAATGTCTACATAAATGCTTTAGATATGATAAGTAGGACTTCGAATATTTAACCGTGATTTTGCTGATCGATTTTGAAAGATTAATAGCAGACCTACATTCTTATAAGACTGTCATGCTGACAAGATTTAATTTCAAAACGTCGGGAGGGAAAGTAAAAACTGAATAACTGAAGCCAAGAGAATATAAACAGAGAATACAAAAAAGAGCCGTACATCAGCGGTCTTGCGAGAGAAATTTCTCATCAAAACGTGGTTAGATACTCACCAGTTAGAGCAATTGTTAATCACAGCCGAAAATCACGCTAACCCAAGTACATTAAACCTTAAACCAGTAAACCTTACTGCTTGGCCTCATAATGTATGATGCAGTCCTAGCTTTGCAATCTAACCTTTTTCAAACAAATAACTGTTAAGTTCTTTTTTCAAAGTGTTTCAGCGAACGAAAGATTCAAATACCTTATTTTTAAAACCATTGAGTTTAGGAGTTTTGTTCAATCAACCCTTTAATTCCTAGGTGTGACTAGCATCTAATCTCTCCTTGCACTGTCACCACTGAATGAAACAGCGAGGTCACAAGAATAGAGCAAATGATCACGAACTCAAGAAGTTCTTGATTGTTAGACAAATTCTCCTTGTCAGCACCCTAGTTAATGTATACAAAATAATATGGAGAATATGCATACTGGTTTAATATCCCAGAGAGATATTCACAGATCATATCGATTCATTCCGAAGCTGCTTAGAAATGTAAAATTGCTCGCTTTCACCGAAGCGTTTTTATTTTATACATATATTTTAACACTGCTTGTAATCTCTTGTGAGGAGGCGGCAACTTTGAAGTTTCGCTGAAGACCGTTCAAGCAAACGAAGTCTTAAATTTGAATTATAATACACGCGATATAACAGCCATAAAATTTCAAGGAAATTCAGTTTTGCTTCCAATCATGCCTCAATATTTTTTTAAGCATGAGCTAGGTTTAAAATCAGAAAAGTTGTGCAAGATTTATTCAGAAGGTTGCCATAACCGAAAAACCTCATTGTACCACAGGTGTTTTGTTATAATCAAAAACGAAGTTTTTTTTCCTGCTTTTGTCTTCGAGGAAAACGCAATTTTAGTCAGCACTTTCCAATACTTAGTTTCATATCCTGTGCGACAATCTTCATTGAAACTGCTCATTAAAATTCTCGCAGCGCTTTCACGTTATTACATTTTCATTTGCTCTACGCTCTGTTTAAACATTACTAGCTTTAAAATAAGACATTTCTGTCACTTTGTAAATGATATTTGTACTTTAGAGATTTATAATGAGAGCCGCAATATATTTGATATGTCAGTCCTTTTCGATGTCTGCTGTTACAAGTTAATTGTAGCTCCAGTTTAAAGTCCTGATGAAACGGGTTTTTCAAACTTGATCGAAAAGCGTCCACGTAATCGAAAATTTTAAGAAGAATCAAAATATGAACGTTCCCGCCGTCATTGCATTAACAGGAATTGTAACAGCCCTTCTTGTGGCTTCGTGTTGCTATGTTTGCAAGAAGCGCCACGTAGAACCGATTGAGATGGAACAACAAACTAACGAAGCAGATGCCGAGTAAATGGAGGATTTTACAAAAAGCCTAGCCCCATAGAAGCTTCTCAGATAATTCCACGTGCTTCTAGTGCTGACAGTGAAGAGGAAACAAATGTTTTTGTTATCAAGGTATTAAATTAATTACGATTCTGAAGTTGCTTCTCGATATACAACCCGACAAAGACCGTTTGTTTGGTACAACAGCTGACTTCCTTTTCAGTTACCATATTGCATCAATGGTCCAAGTCTCTTCCGGCAGATACAGACGAGAAGGGTAAAAGCCCGAATTGGTAATAGTTGTTTCAGTTTATAAAGCTGTCATTCATTGAAGGTGGCCGCTCCTAGTATCCCTGATCTAACTGACGATTCATTCCGTCTGTCAATGAAAGCGATTTTACTTCGAACGAACTAGCAACTTTATTCCGTTGACATTTAATTCAGCTGTTTTTAACAACGAAAATTCACGGAACTGTTGGCATAATATTCCGTTTTTAACTCACCTCGCAATTTTTTTGTTCACAGTCCAAACTGGCATCGTCAGTGTTACGGAGGCGCTTTGTAAAAAGATTCATTGCAAGTTCAAGCCATAAGCCGTGGAGGATATCATGATACAGACTCTCCCAAAAAAAATTAAATTTTCATCCGATTTATCTGGAACTAACCAACAGTCTTTACCGGGTGATCTGTCTGGTCTGTCAAGACTTCATCCTAGGAAAACATTACACTTCATGCAGCTTAAGTTTCAAATATAATTTATTTTGTTGAATCTGAAAGGTTCCGGAGTAGAATAGCCTTTCGATAATGTCCAAAGTAGTTGCGACGGCCTATTAAAATACAGACAAAGCCATTAAGAACTCTTCAAATAAGTAAACATGCACCAGTGCGCGCGAAAACGCGTGCAACCAAGTTAGGATAGACTTAGTACTGCATTTGATTATCTGAAGTGATTTGAGTTACTTGGACCAATCAAAGAGAGTATTATGGCAAATATAATTCAGTGGCAAATTGCTTTCCACACTGAACTAAGTTGGATTCCTGTTGGATTCTGAAGTTTTTTATTGAAAAGCTAAAACTGCAAAGTAAAATTCACTGTCATTTGAAAGTTTTCGTCCATGTTGAACTTGAACATAAACACACTGCATGCGTTCAGTCCGCGTGATAACCTTTCCAATGGCTCACCATTCCTTTTTCATGGCTTTCATTTAGAAAGAACGTTATCAACTTATTCACTTAAATGAATCTGTTTCGTAGATTCTGTTTTATGACCTTCCTTCCAACCACTGGGAAAAAGTTCATTCACCAGAGACCACTCCATTAAGATTCATCAGACGACGAGTCTGAATCACTTGAGTCTGAATAAGCTCCAAGTCCTGGTATAACCTGTTTTTCCTGCTTTTCTTGATTAATACCAGACTTTGTTTCACATTTCGAAGCACTGTCAGTTCTGTTTGCAAAAGGTCTTTTCTTCAGGTCGTCTTCTTCCGCACTCGCACTTGATTTCTCAGATCTAATGTTCCTCTCTTCGTGTGTCTCTGACGTTACTGTGTGGGGAATAAGATGGGATTTGAGCTCAAAAGCGTGTTCTGTTACTGAATATGACAACAAACTCCCAGATAAGGACTACGCACTGTTAGGTGCCTCTTTTTCTATAGAAGATGCAAAAGATTTCTTGAGTTGTTCACCCACTCTCAAAATAATAAAAATCACACGTCTTTAAGCCTTCAGAACAGGTGTCAATTTTCTGTATTTTCCAGACGGGAGCAGAGGTGAGCGTGAGGCGAAGTGAACGCGAGATAGACGCGAAGGGCTTCGCAGCGTGTCACTCGCCCGAAATTTTTTGAAATAACTGATTTTTTCATAGCAGTTGTAGAAGATCAAACCGTCTCAATTTTGCAAAATTCTTACTTTTCTCAAACTCGTTGGAAGCTTTTGACTTCTTTTCTGGAGACTCTTGACTACTGCTACTACTGCAAAGAAGAGAGGAAAGACATATTTATGCATTTGATTGGGAAATGCACATATTTAGACGCAATTGATTGCATGCTTGCATGTGACAATGTTTCCATGCATCAAAGCATATATGCATGCTGTAAGACCTTTTTGTGACAAATTTGATGAAACAAATGAGCTGATTCGTGCTCTCTTCTCTTATATGAAGTAGTATTCATACCTTTTTCTTTTAATGGCCCCCGCTATAAGTTGTAGTTGACTTTTTTTGGCCCCAGACTCCTGTGAGGACTTTCGTTGAGATACTGCTGACCCAGCTGGTTTGGTAGTTGTTGGCTCAGCTATTATGGCACTCTGAAACTGAGAAACTGCATCCTAAATCAACAAAAGAAAGAAAATTTGATGACTACTTCTGCCTACTTAAGCATAGTTTAGGTTCAAACTTTTCTTATCAAATTAGATTTGTATTGGAAATGATAAGTTGAAATTAATCAATTGAATATGTGGAATAAAGATTTTAATGACTTTCAATGCAACATCAGAATCTCCTTGGGACTCACAAGGAAATTTGAGTCACAAATGACTTAGGGTCAGACAGTGTGATTGCTTTCCTTCCTTATCAGCTCTAGACACAAAGACTAAGACCACAGAAAAAAAGATAAATGGAAACAATAACTATAATGTATACCCTATACTCTCTGATTTCTTGTGATTCTTCATCAAATCTGCGATTGGCTATCTCCTCTTGTTGCTTAGCAACCAGGTCAAGAAACACTGTCTCATCACCATCAAGGCCCTTTATCATATTTTCTAAACAAAAAAAGATAGTTCTCAAGATATAGAAGCAATATAAGGATATGATGTTTGGGCATCACCTTCAAAATTACATCTCAACATTTAGCCTATTAGTGCTTAGCATTTTGATATACTTTTCGTGGTGAGTCATTTATATCCAACATGGCACTAATTGAGAGTGTACTTAATGCTCAACTGGATTTCTGATTTACTCAACTGGACCTTTGTGGTTTAACCAACTTGTCCTCAATTCTTGCTGTAATAGTACACATTAATATTTCTTATAAAATATAGCTGAATGCAATATACATGTTGTGGTTCAATATTATCCTTGGTTCAAATTTTATTTTCCTTTGTTTCGAACTCATTAACATACATTACAATACCCAAAAAGAAAAGAAAATGAAATTTGAGCTAAGGACAAAATTGAACCACAACATACACACCTAAACATCATGAGCCATAGAGAAGTCAACCCAACAATCTTGTTGACATTGACGGTAGAATAACTTCATTTAGTTCATAATAAGTCACTTACTTTCCTCATTCTTGATGATAACCTTTTTTCATAATAAATTTTTTCTCACAGAAGAGATTGTAATGGATACTTCATTACTCACTGTTTGTAACTAGTTCTTGGTTATCATCTTTCACAGGAGTGCAGAATATTAACCAATTTTTTGGTCACATAATTTCAGATCAAATTTTTTTAATGAGACAACAATTTGGAGATGTTTATTCTATTCAGGGCAAAATACATCAAGATAGTCTGTTACAAAGAAAACTCTGAATAAAATTGTTTCTAATCAGGCTCAAAACCTATCCTGAAATACACTCAGCACTGAAAAAGAAACACAAGGTACTTACTCAACTGATGTTGTTCATCCCATTCATCCTGTTTTTTCTGTTTTTGTTCTTGTAGTCTTTCATACAAAGTCTTATTGTCATGAACTGGCTCAGGGCACTCTACCATTTGGAAATAAGGGTAGTTTGAAAATCTAGTGTTAAATTTGGTTTTGTGCTCAATGAGCACTGCAGGTGTTAACCCTTTAACTCCCAAGATCTCATAAGTAATTCTCCTTACTGTCTGCCACATGGTTGCTGTGATGTTAGTTTGGAGAATTTGGTATTGGATCAACTAATAATCCCCTTTTTAAGACTTTCCTTTATTCTCATCACTTGTCTGCTTGATATTGTATTGACATTGTTAGGAGAAATTATGTCTTGGTCACTTGTGGGAGTTAAAGGGTTAATACGCAGAGAAAAGTTCAGCATAGTTCACAGTTGCGATTCTGAAAAGCTTGCATACCTGGAACCCATTTACCCAGTAAATATAGTCATTATGCTGTCAGAAAGTTTGACCTGGGAACATTTAGGACAGTGTTCATTGTGCAAAGATCACAGCAAGCAAAGCTGGCTCTCATAATGGCTCATTTCATACAATACTGGGACAAAACTGAATAGCAAACTAAGCAAAACAGAGTCAGCTCAGCTGAATGGCTCAGCTCAAAAATTCACTCCTTAAAACACTAAGAAAGAAATCAATCACAAAGGCCAACCCAAACAAACTTTCACATTGTTAACAATTAATCCCAGACTGATTTACTATTTGTTACATAGAGATCAACAGAAATTTAGTTGATAAATGTTTCTCAGTAAAATTAGAACTGATGAAATTGACAGCATTGTTTGTTGAGTAAGGGGGATAAGTTTCTAATAAAAGAAACTGTGGTGCTGCATTGGTGGGAGAGTATAGTAGGCAATTTAGTTGTGAATATGGAGGTGATCTTTGTAGTAATAGAGCAGTAGTGAAAATAAGGCCTAATGTACAGGCCTGAATGCAATCTATAATTCAGCATATATACCATACAAAATCTCATAAATTGCTGTGGTTCCATTTTCAGATCCTTGATTCAAATTGTTAACATTGTTATTTTCTTTTTGGATATGGTTAATTAAAGAAAAATTAAAGAGGAAGGTAATCGAAGATTCAAAGGTTATTCAATTACATCAAAATATCACCCTTTGTATTTACTACGTACGAGAAGATCCTGGGGCGAGAGAGTGAAACTCAACACTTCACTTCACCACACGAAATTGTCTAGTCAACTATATTCGAAAAAAAAAACCTTAAAGGATCTGCATAATGAAAAGATAACTAGGCGCCGAATAATTCGTATTCGTAATAAAAATATTGCGCCTGATTAGCTCGACCTTCACCAGGAAATCTTCGACCAAACAATTTAGCTTACCGATTGGATCGCTTTCCTTTCTAACTTTCTCCCATTCTTCCTGTTTCTTTTTGCGTACATCCTCGATTTCGGTCTCTGATACAAATGATACACCACTCATGTTTAAAGATTCACGACGAAGCCTGAAACATTCTCTTTAAATTCTTTGTGCAGAGCCAAAGTGCTACACTCGACGCTCACGCTATCCTCTAAACAGTCCTGTAAACATTCAACTGAGTTTAAGGATCACGAGCCCGCGAGCATTGCTAACATGGATACAAAATGGCGGACAGAATTTTATTGAACGCGACCAAAGGAAAACCTAAGTCCCTCAGCATTTGTAACAAGAACTTACGGAACGTTCCACCAATAATTGGAAAAATAACTTCCCTTAAAACCGTAGACCTGAAAAACAATACCTTAACGGACCTTCCAGATGAATTTTCTTCTCTCAAACAGGTGACATCTTTACCAAGTCTTGCATGTTTACGTTTAAATTCAACTGAATACGATAAGCTAAAAGTTCGCGAAAACAAAAAAACTCTTCATTATTGTAGCAAGATAAAGGTTTTGAGGTAGAGAACTGAATACCAAACATTGTTCGTAGCACTATAGTCAACCTGAGTTATATGTAAGAAGATTGAAGTTTAAGTTTTGAATTCTTGTTCTGAAGTTACATACTTACAGCCGGTTTGTTTACGATTCGTTTCCTTAGCTCGAATCCTTAAACCTTGGGAACAACAAGTTAGAAGCTCTTCCAGAAGTCCTCTCTTTTTTAGCTGGCTTGCAGAAGCTACATTTGTTTAATAACAAGTTAAGAGAACTCAATTCTGTTGTCCTCAGTAAGTACTCTAAATACAAGCCGATAAATAAACATGAACATTTAAAGCAATGTCATATTAATTATATTTTTCGGAATTATACCAATTATTTCATGGAATCTTTTCAGGTGGGCTCCAAAAACTCACTTTTTTAAATCTGAATGGAAATCAGCTGAAAACATTGCCAAGTGAAATAAACAGGTATAAAATTAATTTGTTTCATATTCTCTTTTCTCAATATTTACTTCAGTCAATATTTTCCCTCATCAACTACTAATTGATGATCAATTAAATTTTAAACTTGGTGGCCAAAAAAATTCAACAGTGTTACCCACATTTGAGAACAAAAGTAGTTTTTTCAAGATGTGCTTGAAGTCAAATTATGGTTGTTAACAATCAAAGTTCATTCAAAATCATGCAGCATTTTATGACATTGTGATTGCCCCATTAACTCCAAAGATTTGAAATTTCAACTATCCCCATTAGCTGCTGCACATTTCCTTAAAAATTAGTTGCCAGAGTTTGGTGGTGGATCAAGGTAACTATTTCTACCTGATTAGTTTGAGTATTCTCATTACTGCTTTTCTGGATAATGTAATAATCACATCTGGGAGTTAAGGGGTTAAATGGGCTCATCATGTTAGTTTCAACAATGTTGAAGGATTATTTGCACCAACATTTTGGATTTGTTGTTGATTTTATTCATTCGTTTTCTTCATTTGTTACTATTTTATTTTATTTTTTTTCACAAATCTCAGGTTGGTGTCATTACAGTTTCTCAGTGTAGATCACAATGAGCTACTCAGTGTTCCTACAGAGATTTGTCACTTGATCAACCTCACAGAACTACATCTTGCTGATAATCAGATATCAAGGTACAATATATACCGTCTTTGTTTTTGGTTCTAAAGAAATTAATTCCTTTTTTTTCTACTTTGTTTTCCATTATTTATCATTGTAAGTGTCTCTCACATGAGGAAAATTGTGTAGGATAACAATTCCAAAAAGGCGTCTGTACTCACAGCCCACTTCATAGAGTAGATTTATTAATTGAGTGAGCTTTTTGTAAGCTGCAGTTTTCAAATGAGCTCATTGATCACCATGTGAACCTAGGTCTAGTTAAGTCTAGTGAATCTAAGTCTAATGTAGTTCTCGTGTTTTCTCCAACTTAGTCTTCCAGAAGACATGGCGTTTCTTAGGAATCTTACAAAACTCTATGTGTACAAAAACTTTATTGAAGAGTTGCCAGAGGTTTGTTAGTTACTTGACTGACCATTAGAACTAATGATTTGTTATAAAATGTTAATGTCTTACTACCAAGGACCCTTGTTGTACAGCATGCTACATTTATTGTTTTGTTTATTTGTACGAAACTAGCTGGTAGAATTCTTGAATTATTTTCAAAAGTAAAAATTTTGATAGTCCATATACTTTTAAGTTATTAAACAAACCATCCCAATTTTGTTTCAGTTTCAGCTGAGTAGGGTATCTTAAGTTTATTCATTGAGCATTTTTTTAGCTTTCAGTTGATATCACCCTTCTACTCTCAAGCCAGCTGTAGAACATGTTTGTACTGTAGGTTATGTGAAAAATGGTCAGCATTTGTGTATTTTGACAGGGTTTATCAAAGTGTACCCAGCTCAGAGTACTGGATGTGTCTGCCAATAGACTTAGAATATTCCCAGCTGAGGTTTGATAAAAGCTCTCCTTTTGTTTTGCCTAACCTGTGTACCATATGTATGAGAACCTTTGAATCTCTCTATGATTGATCCAGAAATGTCATGCAGTCCTTCTAACCAATCAGACCTATTGTGACTAATAGTCACTCCTGTTTACACATGCGTTGAGTTATTTCCGGCTTCCTGTGGTCAATAATTTTCCTTGTTCTGTTTGGCCATTGCCTTTTGCCCATTGCCCATCACCTTAGTATTGGTTTATGGGGTTATGACAACTTATTAAAATACAGTCTATCAGATTTATTTAAAGCATTGATCTTTTATTTTGTGGAATTTGACATGATGTCAAAAGCTACAAAAGTTGTTCACTGTTTTTAGTAATTTTACTTCATGCATCTTAATTGCATTGTCCAAAGCAAATTGTTTTATTTTACTATTTTAGTTGGCGCATCTTCCCCTTAAGGAACTTTATTGTGAAGAAAACAATCTTTTGCAACATATTCCCGTTCACTCTCAACAAGAAGATGAAGTTTTGACACTGAAGGTGAATAAATTAAATTTTAGATTAAATATGTAGTAGTAAACTGTTCTTTTAGCCATAAAAAGTTTAAATCTGCCCGTCTTGTCGTTTGCAAACTAAAGAACGTAATGAATTGAATTGACTCATACTCATACTTGCATACTTGCATACTTGCCTTTTTACCGAAAATTGTTTTTCCAGACTTATTCCGAAAAAAACAAGCATTAAGAAAGCACGACCATTCTAACATATCATTTGGTAAACACGGTAGAATAATTGAACGTGACCCTAACATTGATTGATTTGTTACTTAATAGGAGATTACAGCTCGCTCAGTGTTGAAGGATCTCAAAAATGGGTAAGTCAATCCACCTGTTGATTTCGTTGGGAAATATTTAGGTCAATGATATAGATAGATAAACAAAAAAATATTTAATATTTTTGATCTTGGAGGTAAAGAGGAAAAAGATTTTCAATTATTTTCAAAATGTGAAACAAAGAATACAAATCTAAGCTTTAGTAATTGTACTATCTAATCAGCTTTAGAGAACTCGCGCACGATTCCTCGCTGGCCGGAGTTGAAAAAGCTTGAATTCAGATCATCATTGTTGCCTCCATTTTTAATTTTTCCTCAAAGTCTCTGTTTCGTTCCATTTTATCTCAGACGATCGTTTGTAAAGCGTGCAATACGTCATTACCCAAAGGTACAGGAGATGTTACAATACGCCAGTGAATGTGCAGTGTGTGGACAATCTTTCCTTAATACTTGGCTGGAGTGTGTACACTTTGTGGATGCCCATAAAGTACGTTACAATATTCTATAACTTTTCACCTTGAATGTTAGTCGTTTACACAGTTGTTGAAAAAGCGAAGTTAATGAAACCGGCCCAAAAACACCGCGAGTCAAAACAATATTCCCCGTCCTTATTTCCTGGTCCTTATTTCCTGTTCCTTATTTTCCGCTCTCTTTTTTCTGTTCCTCGTTTTTCTTTTGCATTTACCGTTTCCCGTTTCCGTTTCCGTTCTCCGTTCCACACTTTATGAACATGCATCCACTGTTGGGAGTTCAAGGCCTCAAAGAATTAATTTGAACGCGGAAAACTTGAAGCACTCAGTCGAATTCTTGTTTTTTCCGTATCATCGATTCTGCTCTTGTATTTGTAGCTTAACAATATACATGAAAAAGTTACGTGCTTCTCATTGGCTGAAAGCGAGCGCATTTTTCGTGTAACACGATTGCAAAGTTGTTACACGTGTGCAAATTGCAAGTCGCGTACGCGCTTTCAAAACTTCGTCTGTATTTACTCTCTGTGATGCTTTGGTCATGTCAATTATTAATAAGTGATAACATGTTTTCTGGTGCAATTGGTGTAACTAAGCACTTGAAATTTTTCAAAGACCACAAATTGCACTCACCCTACGGACTCGTGAAATTTTGTTGAAAAATTTTCTTCTGCTTATTAACACCAAATTGTACTCGAAATCATGTTACTACCTATGCTAAATTTAATTTTTGGCTCGAAATATAGATTTCATTGCAGGCTCGAAGAGTGATAGATTGAAAAAGCAAAACCATTTCAATTCAAAAGCCCAGTCAATCACCCTTTAACCTCATCAAATAAGCTTGTCACGACTTCACGAACACTATTTTATTAAAGTTGGGTGGAAATTCAATTCTTTTCAATTTGGATTTCTGTGTTCTTTTCAGATTCTACGAACAAGAACAAAGACAGGAATCATTCCAGTACGAGGACTGCTATGTTCTTACAAATGTTTCAATTCCGAAGGACATGATTATTATGGGATTGCTTACGTTGACACTTGAGGATACACTTGGAGACATCAAAGGTCGTGTAACACGACGATATATTTGTGAATATGACTTCCAAAAAGCATCTGCCTCCCCCCTGAAAATATCCGCGTTACATTCTTCGAACGCTTCAATAGAGATTTGATTTTGAGGGTTTTACGAAAATTCGTCTTCATCTTAACGTTAACTTAAAAGTAACACGTACGAAGAACATTCCTTGCGTTTTCCCATCCTTTCTCGAGGCGACCTTCTTTTACTTTAATCAAACTATTCAATCAAACTATTTTCAACGCCTGCCATCCTCTTTCGCTCAGCTGAACCTTGGCAGATTTATTTCGCTTAATCCCTGATACCCCCTCCCCCAGCCCAAGAACAGAATTTGTTCACTTGATATAAACAAAAATCAAGAGGTAAATCCTGTTCAAATTTCCCTTCACCCTTCTCCCCCCCTCTCCCCTCCTTCTTTGTACATCTCCCTTACAAGAGAAATTTCATTTTCAAAACCTCAAGGTGAGGGGCGAGAGTGGTAACAGACTAGGGAGGCTAAAAAACGTGCCTGGATGGCCGAGAACAAGGAGCAGAGTGACTTCGAACAACAATATTAACCGTTCGAATCCGTTGAATTTAATTAGCTCAGACCTTGTTTATTAAATCCTTTATTAAACTAGGTTGTTCCGTCGTCAAGATGTATCACCTACGTTCGACACAAGCAGTTGTTGGATGAGCATCAGACATTCGTACACAACTTGCTTCTTTTTTAGATAACGTTTTTGTTGTAAAATTTTGCCCAACGGATTGAAGATTGCTAATTTTTTTTTTTTTTTTTTTTGGGGGGGGGGAATGTTTTCCGTTCGAAAAGACAGAATCCTGTTGGGAGATCTTTTTTGCGATTTTCTCTTCAAGAAAGAGAATATTGACAAGGAAGGGAACGTGCAATTTACAATTTTTATTACTTGTTTAGTTGTACAGAGGTAAGCTATACGTATGGTAAATGGACATTTTTGATGGGTCTACACGCAAGTACAATGCGCAAAATCCACAAACATTAAAAAACCGCAAAATTTCATGCTTTACATGACAAAATTTAGTCTCGGAGCTTTTTTATTCTTGGTGGAATCCTCGGAGTACAATTTCTCTCCACCAAGTTTTCACACTTTTTTTGCACTAGTACGTCCATTAAAGTGCTGTTCCAAATACTGCAGAAGCTGCGTTTTTCGTATTCTACATCTGCGACTGATACCTTTGGTTAATAAAAAAGGCAACTTTACAAAGATTATTCTATGGAAAGAACGCACGAACGATTTTCATTTACGAGTTGCCATGTTTTTATTTCGTACATAATGAGATTTACATTGTGAAGTACGAAGCGAACGACTGTGAAAATATATCATTCATCCAATTAGAGACACGAACGATAATACTTCACAGTGTAAATCTCAGGGCGTAGGAAATAAAAAGGCTTTCAGCTGGTTCTTAATAGTAAGGGCAGTAAAGTGTTTATACGTCACGCGTGATAAAGCCTACAATTAATCTGTGACGCGTTAATTTCACAGAAAGCAAGGTAAAGTGAGATTTGAAGTTTTCCCTTTTAAATTTATGACGCGTGAAATACTGTTCAAAGTACACGTGACGCGTGAATTTTTCTCATATTCATGCGTGAAACTGAATCAGGACCCCCATTGCTACCCTGTAAGGTTTACAAGTCTTGAAGTGAAACTTAAAGTGTCCCTAGTGGAAATGAATACTTTCGGACGACAATCCTTTCCTAGTACTCTTCACTGTTCTTTATTTCGTCAGGCAAAGACAACTTTCAATGCTTTTTTTAGTTTTATTCCTGGAATCTTTCAGGGAGCATCTCGATGACGGCGTTTCGGATGCTTTTTATCTTCCAGCAGTAAAAAGCGGGATTCACGATCGAATTCATGAACAAAATGCTGTGAGTAATGTTGAAAGCTGCTTTGAAACGGTCGTCGTTGCGCGATTCCACTGCGACCAGCACAATGTTTGTTACAAGATATGGCGAGTAAAACAACACCATTATGATAACCAGGTAGGTAACAGCGCGAATGGAGGCCTTGTATTTAGCAATGTTGGCCATTTCGGCTGTTTCTTGGCTCTGTTGTCTTGTCGTTTGCCGTGTATCCACCCCTACTTTCGTCTTGTGTCGGTGAATTAGATGTAGCAGCTTAGTGTAGGCGATGATTGTAACTGTTAAACATATCACCATTACTAAGATCATGCAATAAAGAAAACTCATTGGGTAGACAAACAACGGAATGGTTTCTAAAATGCCTACTAACCACAGAAGTACCACGACGCGCGTGGTAATCGGAATGGTAACCACAGTGCGGTAACGCACGCTTAATGCGAGTGCTAAGAGCCTGTCGATACTAATAGCAGTTAGTGTAAGAAGAGAAACTGCACATAAAAGTGAAGCTAAGGTCTTGCTGGCGAGCGACGCGATGCAGTGAACTGGAATATTCTCGTGTAGAGCGGCGATTTTGTGCGCGGCAAAGACGGGCTGCACCAAACAACCCACGCCAAAGTCAGTCAAAGCTAAATTGCTGAGTAGTAAATTTGAAGGGTTGTGTAATTGGGATTTTCTCCATACTGCTAATATGACCAAAATGTTTAGTATACTTGCTGGCAATGCACAAACAGAGTTTAGAACAATGCTCAAGATGTAGGTAATGTAGAACTTGTCAACGGCGCTTCGACTAAAATCCACGTAAAGACAATTCATAGTAAATTTAGAATGGTTTGAATTAACCCAATTCGCAGTAACGTTATGGTCGATTGATGACTGATTAAATCCTTCCATTTTTAAGCTATAATCATATGGAAGAGAACGATGTTTTGAAGCGGGTGAAATGTCCCGATAGAATATTACGCCAAAGCCGAACTTTCTTAGCCACTTGCCTGAATTTGGGACTCTAGTCTTTTGTAGAATACACTACTTTTTCCAAACACTGGAAAAGCCTTTCAACGCTTCAGCTTGGATTAGATGAATAAATCCCGAACAACTGATGAAGAGATCTCAGTTTTCTCCTTTCACCTCCTGCTATTTGTTCAGCTTTACGGGAATATACGGATAAATTATGTCCGCGGCGATTAGGCGAAAATCTTCCTTTCAATGAAATTAGTTCTGCACTTTTTATCGCCTTCTGATGAACAAACGAAACGACTGAAATCCAAATTAACCCAAACTTCAAAAGGAGAATAATAAATTATCGATACAGATCGTTTAAAATTCGTCAACAAGTTTTCATTTCCATACAATAATGATATCGATGAACATTCCGCATTCAATTTGCACAGGTTTGTTAGCTGAAATGTTTCCTTCGAATATCGCCTCAGACAAAACAGTGTTTATTTTATGTTAGTTCTTGCCCGTCTCCATTGATACACCTGTTCACTATGTTTTTGTTCGTTTTCTTTTTTGATACGAAAACAATTCATTTCAGTTGTATTTACATTGACTAACCCTTTTCATTTAGTTTTAGAAAAGAGTGGTTCAAAATCATTTGCAAGAGTTCTAGGCAACAAACCAAAGAAAAAAATATTCCAAAAATCAGCTTGCAATTTACAAAATGGCCTCTCTGCTTAACTAAACGAAATAAATGCTTAGAAACTCTAAATGCCTGAGAACACTGTACGACACATTTTCCTATTCGTCACCTAAGAAAGATTATTATTTCTACAAAGCGATCAGAAAATCTTTAATTGACAAAAATAAATTTTGAATGGTCAGCGCGTTTGCAAAGTTTCTTTGGTCGAGAGCTCCATTTATCAACTTTGTTAAACGGATTGGAGGGGTGGGTAGTGGTGACAAGTCTACTCAGTGGTCCCTCGTGAGCAAATTCCTCCTTTGTGTATTCGTAGGACGGATATGATCTACCGAAAAAAAAGTGATTCAAAGGTAAGAGAAAATGGCAAGAGCAAGATTTCCATAGGTCACGAAAATAAACCGGGATGCAGAGTCTTTTTATTTTTATTTTTTTCGTTTTTTCTTTTTTTTTTTTTAACAATCCAACCAATTTTCTCCATCTTCTCAGCAAGTCAGACGCAAACCTCCTGAACCATAGGAACTGGTTCACTTCCGTTTTCATGCATTAGGGTAGACACTTAATAACATTTACTCTCCCTGGCTCTGTACATGTGATATATTCTCTTCTTTTTGACTGGTTCTCGTTATGAAAAGAAAGCGTATACAGTGTATCAACACACAATTGAAAGAGGAAGTGTAAAAACTTATCTAACATTAGTGACCAGGCGGCACACTAAAAACCACAGAGCGCGGCTGAAAAAAAACCTGGCCACATTGGCGCAAGAGCATCATTTGAGTCAAGAAACAAAGCGTTTGGAGTCGATTTTTTTGCTTGTTCAAAACGATGTTTAAGAGCTCAATTCAGTTTATAAAACCTTAAAAAGCGGTCAGTGTCGTTATTTCCGGCATCCATACGGCGGAGAAATGATTAATATATGGTTTCCCGAGCATAATTCTTATTCGAGGTATTCGATGTTAATTTTAGTCATTTACGCCTTACCTGTAAGTTAACTTAGAAAAGTTTACAAAAACCTTATCCCAGGATCCCTGAGGAGGTCTGGGTTCCTCTGGATATCGGCTGATGTAGCCTCCGTACCCTGGAGTGGGTCTGGTGCTGAAATGCAAGCAATAAATGTTAAGTATGAAATATCACCGTATATGACACGCACGAAAGACGTAGTTTCTCTTAGTGAAAGAAAGAAAGAAAGGTCCGAGGTTTCCCCAAAAGTGGAGACAAGGAAGAGCAAGGGGGGGAAGGGGGAGGAGAAAAGGGATCTCTCCCCCGAGCCCATCCTTGATCCTGGAAAAAGGATCTGCGAGAGTTTTCAGCTCGCGCCTCCCTTGTGGGGAGGACCGTGCATAAGTTATTTCCATATCTGGACTTGACCACGTGCGAGAATTGTGAGAACAAGAAACTGTTTGTGAGAGAGAAGAAACCAGTTGTTTACAGTGAGGTTAAAACGAAGAAAACTCGTTAAGAGCATTTGAAATTGGACGTGTCGAGGATCAGAACTAAAAAAGTTGATGATTGGGCATAAAAAAAATCGATTATTAGCAATGACGATCACGAGAAATTGCTATTGGCAGAAACGTGGGAAGATATTGGGAATGAATTGCCACGCGTGGTTCAAGCTTTTTCACAAGAAGCTTAACAGTTGATAGGTGGTCCTTAGCATCACACTTTTAAAACATGTACCGCCAAATAGCACCGATGTTATTTCCTCAAGGATTCTAAGCTTTGTTTTCTTTTTCGTCTCAAGCCTTCATCTGGATCTTAAAGTTTTCATAGGTGAGTTTCACCACTGGTGGAATCTTTTAAAGTATAAAGCATGGTCAGAAGACGTTGAGCCGGCAGTAGTTGTAGAACATACCGCCCTTTTATTTGCAAGAATGAGTAAACGAGAGAAAGATTACAATGTCTTCAAAGCGAACTCACGAACTTGTCTGATTGATTGGAACACGGCTTCAATTTTTAAGATTTCATCGAGTCAAGTATGTTTTGCAGGTTTTGAATCAAATATTTATCTCTAACTCAGTGAAGCTCCTCACTGACCTTTATACCAAGACTCCCCTCCTCCCAGTTGTCTTCGCTCCTCGACACAAAAATTATCTTTAAAGTTGGCTTTTTTATTACATTCTTCCAGTTCATCTTCAGGGAGTTTTGAACCCGGAATGTCTTCTTCGGAAAGCGGTATATCATCAGAAAAATATTCATTTTTCTCCCATAGAAAACTTATGAATTATGTAGAATTGTCAAGAAATTCGCATTTTGCCATCATCTTTTTTAAGAAGTTACTTCTGAGTAGCTACTGAAGCGACCAAAGAAAGCACCACACGTAGCAATTCATTCCCAATCCTCCCACGTTTCTGCAATTAGCTCGCAGACTTCTCACTTTTGTATCATGTAGCAAAAATGTATGTAGCAAAAATTGGATCAAGTCATTTTTCACAGTCAACTTACAATTTTATATTTCTGTCTTCTCCTCCTTCCGGTAACTTTGGCATTCCTATCGTTTGCTCTGCTGGTTTAACTGTCTTGATTTGTTCTTTCTCCCTCTCTTCTGATCTAGGAGAGAATATCAAAACTTCATGGTAAGGTTCAAAGTTTTTGAGCTCAGTCGTGGTTGGGGAAAGATGACTGTTCATTTTTCTCGACACCAAGACTCTCATGAAGAATCTAAAGAATTTCGGATTTATTTCTTCAGGCATAAAAACATGCCTCTAACTCTGGTCTTACGGACAATTTTTGATTGACTCTTTTTCGTTGTTAATTAGGAGCTGAAAATGGTTTTGCTTTACTTCGTTCGGCGACCACACTTTAAGGGTATGGAAAACTTTCTTAACCAATTAATCAAGAAACCAAAATCAAGTGCTTTCCAATTTCCTGAGTAGTCTGCTCGATCTTATTCTGAGTTCTTGGCTCCTTTTCAGTCTTCTTTCTTTTGATTTGTCGTTGTGATTATTATGGTTTGGATATTTCTAGATAAAGGCCACTCTTCAGTTCTCCTTCTCTTACACCTCTCTAGACCATTAATTCCTCCCATTTACACAACCTGCTGTTTCCGTACCTAACAGTTGACGCTGATATGGCGGGAAATAAGTTATCGGACTCGTATTGATGAAACTGATTGGGTCTTGTTTGGACTTGGTCCCAGACACACGCAACCTTTTGCCATATTTCGGGCCTAGGCTCGTATCTAACAGCTCGATATCTCACCAGATCTGCATTTTTCTCGTGTTCAGGCAAAGTGACTGCTTCGCTTTTACGCGCTGGAAGTTCCTCGTCTCCAACGAAGGCTCTGTCGGAACTCTTGCGAAAAGCAAGATGAACAATTAAACGAACGATAACTGTTAGACCTCGTCAGCGAGAGTTTGTCTTTAAAGTCCTTTAAAAACCCGATCATGTGGAAGATGATTTGCAGCTTTTGGGAAGAAAACAGGTCTGTCGTGAGCTTTAAAGAACGCTTACAGTTCCACTAAATCATTTCTAATAAGCTTCGGGAAAGGTGCCTGTTGATCTTACAACTGTCGATTTTTGACACGTTTCCACACTAATAGAGCACCGATAGAGCAGCTGACTAAACTCGTTTTCTCTGTCTTCACTCATTAGTCCCTATTTATTTTTTATTATGTTTTATAAGAATTTCCAACATTTACAATAACATCATAAGGCAAAGTATGAGGCTATCCCTACCAAACGTTTGACAGAATTTTGGGGAAAGGACCTTTCTTTTCTCTGGTATTGGTACGACTCTGCTATTTATAACAATTCATAAAGCCGGGATGCTCATAGTAAGAAGTGGCTAGCTGCCATGAAAGTTCCCTACAATAAAGGGGCTTCTCAAACCATTCGTTTTGACCCCTGCCATTGAATATTAGCTTGCCCCTCTTCTCCCTCGCCTTTCCTTGATTGAATTACAGTTCTCATCGAGACTCTCAAACCTCAACTCACCGTTTCACGTAAAACCTGGAGCTCTTTCTTGCTTTTGCTCTCTATCTCTATAGGCGGAAACGTCCTACTTGACTCCTCTGTAGATAATTCATTCTTTTTGTTCTCTTCTAATCCCCTGATGTTTCCGATTCCAAGAGCAGGTGGCCTACTAATCACCGAGAAAGGTCGGCGCGGTCCAATTGGTAGATTGTACGGAAATAATCGTGGTGGAAGTTTCGCATTTTCTGTAACGAGACTAGGGATGGTTTGATACCTAACAGGCACCTGTGGACAACGCCTTATTAGGAGCCAGTTTACATTATTCAGTGAAACGGCATCTAATTTTTCAGCCATTGCTAATTCGTGCTCATGAACTTCAACACCGACCTCAGAAATTTCCCTAAGCCGTGCGCAAGCGTGTATTATGACGTCATATTTACGACACAGATTAATCAACTGATTATTCTGCGCCTGTTTAACCCTCTCTGAATTCGACCAGAAGCTTCCAACCCTTTCCAGGTCTTAAGCTTCTGATTCGATACAATCGATATAAGCCAAAATATTTTTGTAGTTCACTTCTCGCCTAAGAAGAATTAAATGATTCCAACTGGCAATAGCTACTGACTTGACGGCTTTCATTTGTCCTGTGTTGGGAACAAAGACCCACTGTCATAAATACTTTTTGTTACATACCTAGACTTTCACTCAACAAAACTAGCACTGTGATTAGTTGATTCTTAGTCACGTGCCCTGATCAAATTCAAATGTATCAGACCGGGATACAGTTGCGCAGTTGTTGCCTGCACACCGAATACAACAGCACGTTTTTGCCCTATGATTATTTAATGTGTAGTCTAAATACATAACAAAGCACTTAATGTATGGTCCCTTGGAAACTAGCTAGTTTTGTTTTCTCTCGGGACCATACATTAATTGTACTTTGTCTCTTTAATGCACGTATTTCAGCCCTCTTACCTTACTGGTCAGTCTTTATTTCTGAAAAGGACTGTTGGTGCTGATGGTGACTATCGTTTTGAGATATCGTTTGGTTTTATTAACGGAGCTGATGATGTAAATTTGCCACCGTAGTTTTTGAGGTTGACGTGTCGAGCGTTAAATTCGCCCTTCGTCAGAGAGAATGCAGCCCCACAATTTCTTTAAAAACGTACCCCTTTTTTCATTTATCGTTTTAAAAGCCTGGATGGCGTTTGTCGTCACAGACAAGAGAGAAGAAATAAAAAGACGCAACTAACGTCAAAGCGCGGGAAAACGCGCGTGATCAGGGAGAGGTGGCGCAAGTTGTCTAGACAATTCGCATACCGTGAAAACTATTGAAATCCCAAATGACGTTCAAGTTAATCAGATTAATCAGAGTGTCCGTTGGCAACCGAGCACATAATCTGACTGCAAACAGGAGTTAACATGTATGTGTCGAGAAAGAAGATTTTCAAGCACAAAATGGTTGGTGATGAGTCTGAGTGAGATTTACTCCGGACCAGCCCTTCATTTCCAGGAACCGGTAGAATAATTGGCACGCAAGGCTGGTCATTAGACCTCTTAAGGTGTCAAGTATCTAGGTATATTACTCTCTTCAAACTTGCTTTGTCATGCACCATATCAGCAATTTACACTTTGCTTTGTCAAATTTAGGAATTTTCTGGTTATATAGCAAAAATATCTTCATGATAATTCTCATCGTTACATTAGACTTATTACAAAAAAATATGATAGGTGAAGAGCATTCAGTCAATATACAGTAGTATGTGAAGATGAGATAATGCAATATCTGCAGCAGATATTGCATTAATCATGTTGAGTTAAAAGTCTGCCTAGTTTCCAAGCCCCTCATTCATGAAGAGTTCTTATATTTTGCAAACTCAGAGAAAAGTGTCCTCTATTGTAGATTGTTAAAATATATATATATAATAAAAGAATCCATAAATTTGGTTTTTCCGCTGGATATAATTTATCAAACCTAGTGTCTGTGTTCCCTGCCTTACCGTTCCATTTCGGCAGATAACTCAGACCTTGGTTTTGATAATTCATGATATCATGTTCAACAGTTATTGCTTATTGTGCTGAACCTCCTTCCACACAAGGAATGAGCGGTTTTTTTTATTTCACTTTAAATATGTGGGCCCTCGCTAAACTTTTCACATGGTCCCTTGATAACTTCATCTACTTAGGCCAAAAAAAACACCATTTTTTACATATCTCCAAAGTTAAAGAAAAAAATCCTTTAATGAGAGCCTCAACAATCTTCACATAAAAATTTACACTGCTTTATTCATTTAACATCATCCCTTGCTGGAGGTATAATGGCTTTCAATTGACATGGTGTTGTGAAAAAAGGATGAAAGGACTCAAATATGATAATGAACTGAACATACTCCAGTACATTTTGCAAATGAAAAGCAGCTTTTTACAGAAAATTATTTCCATCTATACTTTCTCATTTGCCCATTCAGTCATCTCTTTGTACCATTCTTCTTCCCAGGGAAGCATATGAAGCATCTACATGTGAATAGAAAAATATTACAAGAATCACACTACTGTTAATAATCTAACCAAACTATTGTATCTTTTGTCATCTGTGTCTTAAAACTTTTGCTGATTTCAACCATTCTCCTGCCTTCAAACATTACTGACACCTATCTTCTTTCTTTCTTTTTTTCTGTCAAAAACCAAATTTTTGCTTCACAATGCCAGGGCTGAGAAAAACAGATTCTGCATTACCACTTTTAAGGTGTCAAACTACTAGTTTCCTCAGTATTTCAAATTCATATTATAGTCAAATTATCCTTGATTTTCCTCTGCAAAGACAGTCTTTATCCACAGTTCAAAGTTTTCCCCTTTTTCCATGGGTTGCAATTTACAAGTATGATGATGAGTTTGGAATCAAGGGAATGTGGGTCATACCAAAAGATATAATTTGATTACAAAATACATTTATTTATTTATTTATTTAGCAGAAAACAGACTGAAGAGTGCAAAGGTTAGATGGTTTCTGGAGAGCAAAGTTAATTTTGGTTTAGGGCAGGTAACTCAAATCTCGTGTAATGAGAGTGGGAAGAATCTGTCGTAAATAATTTGCAGTATACTGGCTAGTTTGAAAGAAAAAAAACCAGTACAGTGTTTTGTCATTTAACCAAGAGGTTAACATCTCTGTTGTCTAAGAACGAAGAGTTCATCAAATGGTACTTAATACTTGTAAGGTCCTTTAAACATGCAAAACTTAAGCTTGGTCAGTGAAGGTCATCAAGTGTCTCTCCGTGCATTACAAGAACATCAAAAAGATTTTATGAAACAGTTATCCTCTACATTCCAAAGAACAAATCTTACAGAACACTCACATGAGGAGGAGGCGGTATGTTTCTTTCCCACTTGCTGCCATCAGGGCTGTCCGGGTCTATAAGATATAACTCATCATCTCAATATTATCAACAAACTTTGATCAACTTTGAACAAGATTCAGAGTTCAAAACTTAAATTTTCTATATAGTTTGATGAAAAACTTTCCACAGATATAATCCACTTAAGGACAGAAAGGTAAAAGTCACTGTACTTACGAACATAAGGGAATGGATGTTTATGTTTCTCAAATTCACGTTCGGCCGCCTCCAGAATCTTGTGAATCACCCTCCTATCTTTCTCGTGTTTGTGAGCATCGAATCTCTCTCTCAATTTAACTGCCTCTTGCCTCCATGTCTGTCTGTCTATGACCCAATCTAGCAAATGCCTTAAACTGTTTCTGTACAAGCGCATCACACGTTGTTGATGTGTGATGCCTTTCACCAGATGAGATGGGACGTACGCCATGTTGGATATTGACGAACGAATAAAATCTACTTCGTTCCCAGCAGTCCCTCCGTCACCTACTAAACAGGCATGCAATGCATACAAAATAAAGTAATGCTGTTCGAGAAATAACCTGGAACTTGAGATGGGTTCAAGACTCTCTTTGCAAGACAACATCGGTAATGAGCTAAAAATTTTAAGAAGAGAACAGAAAGGAATAGTCTTGGAACTCAGGGAAAGTCTTATGCTGAAAAGCTGATGCAAAGATTAGACAACCAGAAGACATATCACTCACAGTGAAAGTTGGTACTATTCTCTGGAATGTTATTGTACAATATCTCAAAATATTTATGTAAAAGTTATTAATTGAGACCCTCTCACTCCACCATCGACCCCATCCTAAGAATACTTCAAGTTTCTCACTGAGTTGACATCAATTGCCTGCCTGTAGCCATTCTTTGAGATGTCAGTGTGGCGTGACATTCCAAAAGAATGCTTACCACGAAGACAAGGCATGGATAGAATGACACGAAATGATAATGCAATCAAACATCGTTTATTTCAAATTTTGTCTGTAAATGACTCTACAATCACTTTTAATCTCTGTAACAATGGTATTCTATTTTGTTCAACCTATGGCATCTTAATCTATACAAAATAAGATTAAGTGACACAAAAGTTAAAAACCTATGTACACTGTTCAACAGTAAATCAGTTCAAAGGCTTCAAAACTTAAAAAGCCTTAAACAGCTTGCTTATGGTGATGTAGATGAAAAGGGAGTAAAATATTTAATGGTGTTTAATATATTATCTCTCTAGACTCTAAATATAGATATACACACAGATAACTTAACAAATAAAACTATCTTTACAAAATTATTTCATGGCTTAATATTGCAATCATCACACAAGCTTAAATCAACATTTACTAAGATTCAAGTTTTGCACGGAAGTAAAAAAAAAAAATTCTACACAGACTATAGAACATTTTGAGCTAGATACACTGTAATCAGAAGCTTACCAATTTCTTGCAAATTATTATGTAAAATAATGATCACTCATAAGAATTGGGCAGTCATTAAACTCTACATCAAAATCGTAAAATAATTCCACAAGCTGTGGTTCTGGTCTTGGCCCACCAGTGAAGCCACACTCTTCAAGAGTCTTATGACGATCTAAATGTATTCGTTTGCCTTCTTTTGAGGTGCAGTATATTACAACCTTCCTAGTTGTTCCTCCAAATCGTTCATTGATTATTGATTCCACAGAATAAACTGGTATGTGAGCATGGACAAATATCTGGAAATGTCCAGGATATGATTTCATCTGTGGCAAGTTGGCAAATGTCAGGAGTTGAAGTTCCATGCTTATAAACCTGTTGCAAAAAAATCCCCAGTTAATTCACAAACCAATATTCTGAATACAGTGTTCCCCTTTTCAGACAGTAACATTTACCATCTGTAGTACCTCTCATTATCATTTTAAATTGCTTGGAATTCTTGAAAATTCAAGAACCAGTAAGAAAATTTCTTTCAACCTGTCATGCTTAAAATGAAGGTAAAAACTAGGAATAAGATGTATAAATATGTTGAAATGTAATCCAAACTTCAAGTGTGTCTATGTCAAGGATGTCAATAATTGTTGAAAATAATCACATTCCAGTGGCTATAAACTATAAATTGCTATTCCTCATTAGTAACTGTGTGTCATTTTGGGGAAATAATTTTCAGAGTGATTGTGTATATAGCTCAGTGATTATGAACATAGAAACAAAATGTAGCAAATTTACAGATTTGCCTATCGGTAATTTCTTTAAATTTTCAGTGATAATCTCCCTTTCATTCATATTCTAACAACTTGTAACTGGAATAATTGACAGGCAATAGTCAAGTAAAAGGTTAAGACGGGAATTTTGGCTGTTTAATCTTATTCCAGTTTCCATAGTATGAAAAAGACTCTTCACCACCCCCCTTCCCCCTGCACTTTGTCATGTTCCCCCAACTGGTACCATCTCTACTTTTGGGAAAGAAAAGAATTGTTAATAGTGAAGTGTCTTGCTCAAGAGCTCAACAGTGACCATAGTCAGGTGTTGAACCATAAGACCTTTCAGTTTGGAGTGCAGAGAGTGATCTATCAGGTCACATTATCCTTGACTACGACAGACATTATTGAATACAAATTGTCAGCTCTACCTAGGAAACTTTTCCTTTGAAGGTTTCCATAATCCAAGTTTACAACAGGGACACTGTTCCAATTCCTCTCTTTCAAATTTCAGAACAGGCAAACCATCATCTTGAACACATTCCTCTTTCTTGTAATATTTTAAACCTTTGGAAAACTCAAGGTAGTCTAGCAAGCCATTGGCATCCCTGTCTAACTTCTTTGCAAGAATGTAAAGCTCTAAGTTATTTGCTGGTGCATTTAAATCTCGCATTCCAGCATAGAATTCCTCATATGACAAGCTACCATCACCATCCACATCAAATCGCCGAAAGAGATCAATAGCTCGAGCATAGTTATCAGTCATCCATTTGTCCATACGAGCTACAAATGCAGAATGAAGATCATCTGCTGCCTCAAAGGCTGCCGCAGCTTTCTCTAGCTTTTCCTGATAGAGAAAATCAAATTGTTAAAGTTTCAATAACTGTAAAAGGGTTCATCCTATAGCATAATGTCTTTGACAGGGTAGATCTGTGAAGGCCTGTTGTGTGTGACAAAGACTAGTCTAAACCTTATGTCATAGTAAAGGGTGAGTTTAATGGTACAGTAGCTTGAGAGTCAGAAGTAAAACCTGGTTTTCCAAAACCAACCGACTCCTCTGGTAATAATATTACTCCCTGCACAACATGAGTGTATTAAGCTCTAAAAGATTAGTCAGATTGACTTTGATAAGTAGATGAATACACAATGGATTCAATACTACTCTTCAAGTCAACTAGTCAGGTTTTCCAAAGATCAACCATAATATCATCAACAACAGTTCTAAACAGAGCTATCCCTTCTATTCACTCACTAAAAGTAATTTTAATGGTGTCATGTCTTTGGTGCTAAGGTCAGGTTCCCTTAAATAGTAAATTAGAGATCGTTTTGGTGCTAAGAAGGCAAAAAAACATGTTAAACATGTACAAACAAAAACATAAACAAAATCTAAATAAGAAAGATATCACATGTAAATCTTTTATTATATTTATTATATCAACAGGGCAAGCCTGGTCTATATAATAAAACATGTTAGGGTTGTGATGATTAATTTGCTGAATTTGAGTCAATTTGAACAAGAAATCAAATTATGCCTCTCTTCTTTCATGACTGCTCGACTTCGATGTTATGAATCGTTTCTATCCGGGAATGTTTTTTCGCAAGCGACAAAAACTTGACTTTGAAACTAGACAATCTCAATTTAACTAAGAGGTTTTAGTATTCCATCGAAGACAATGATCGATGGGCTAAAAGTTCTCTATATATTGCTAAATTTAAAGACAAGAACAGATTTAAATTGTGTTTTGTTGTCTCTTTTTAACGGATTTAATACCTTAGCTAGCTCTTCCTTGGACTTCTTGACCTTCTTCGCTCCTTTCTTTTTTCCCCCAGATCTACAAGCGAAACAAATTCCAATAAATAATAAGACTGTAAGCATTTAAGTTGACTTACTTTTGAACTTGGACTGTGTTAATTTAAAATCGAACGAAATCTTTCCTAGCATACTTAGATTTTCCACTTTTCTTCTTCACAGGCATCTTCTAAGGAGTCACAAATTGCTAAGTTCAATTAAAAGTTTATCAAAGACTTCGAAAAGTCAAAAAGTTCACTACTATGTCCCTTGGAATCAACCATCACCACAGTAACGACTCATTTGGGACTGCTGCCAAACAAAACACGCGCATGGCTTATTGGAGTACAATTTTTTTCACAGGTCTGAAACCCGCGGGCTCGTGCATAGAGTCAAATCAAGTTGAACGAAATCAGTTTGAGTCACTGCCAGTATTCAATTTAACAAACGAAAGTCTTTTTCGAGGGTCTTCGCACTACAAACAGGGTTTTTGAATTGTAAACATGCATATCCTTGTGGGTTGGGTTTTTTTTTAATTTTAGCACTCTGATTGGTCGCTCAATCCAGGTAATCATCCATCAAATATTGTTCCTCGCACGTGATTAGTTTAACTGCGTCCAGTGATCAGATATGTTCCAGTTCAAATTGAGGAATGTCTGATGATATACCTGAAGTAATGTTCAATAATTTTCAAACCTTACATCCAAACCGAGAATCCTTGATTAAAGTTTAATTCAAGATGCTAGGATGTTTTGTTGTCGTTGGAGAAGGAACAGATGAATGAAAAACAAATAAAAAAGAATGAATAAAAAGAATGGCATTATCTTACGAGCGAGTGTCACAGAATAAATTGCCTTCCCAGATCTACTACAACAGTCGTGAAAGCAAAAAGGCTGCGAGCTCGCTGCGTTTCTCTTAGGAGTTAAAGGTTCTGTATAAAGTTTGTACTTTCTCGTTTAAAATGCTGCGAGTGGGCTTAGAATTATATACTGTCCTATAGCTACAGAACAGTACTGAATTAATGCCGTTTGCTTTTGTTTCGGTTTGTAGAGGTGTTTTCCTTTCAGGAAGAATTATCTTTATTGAGATGTACTCAAACGCGATCGTGCAGAGAAAAAAAAAACGTATAGAGCTTCCGATAAAATGTTGATTCCATTTTCAGTTGGTAGACGGGGTTTTATTAAGGGCACTATCGGAGATGGAACAGTCAGCCCTATTGCATGTCCGCTTTGTAGTGTTGAGGAATAGCGCCCGTCTGAGGGTGTTTGATCTATGGGCAACTAATATACTATAATTTCATATTGCAATGGTTAAAAAGAGCCTAGGGCATAAAAGTAATTTAAAGTGTACAATTCCGCGCCTCTTTTGCTTCCTTTATTTGTTGTCCCTTGCAACTTTTAACGAGTCATTAATCCATCGAACATTTTAAACTTTTTAAAAGTTTTTCTTTTTTATTCACATTTTCAATGGCATAGCCGCATACCATGCGCTATCCAGTTCATAATTTACAGAAATTTCTCCATTGTAGTATATATTCTTGCTATCTTCCCTGTCGTTTCACCAGCTGACTTTTCAAAAATTGTCGTAACTCTGCGGTACACGAAGAAATGACGTCCTACAAAAGAAAAAAAACGAAGAGAGAAATAAGACTAGATTTACATCAAGAAGCCCAGAACATACAAAACTCCAAGAATATCAGAAACAACAGCAATAATGGGAAGGATACTCTTTAAATGCTTGCCATTATAACTAACCTCCTCACGAACATTCCCCCTTCACCCCACCCCCAATCCTACCCTCATAAAAAGATATTCCAGATGCCTTGGTATTGGAACATCCAAGAAAAAGTTGGTGATAAACCTAAAAAATTCTCACCTGGAGGAACGCGCTCAAACCAAACCCGAAGACAAATGCCCACCCTCCCCCCCTAAGTCTATCAAATTATGATATCATATCTGTTTTGGATCCGAAGAGAGACACGGCAATCAATCATATATTCATTACTTCTTTTAATACAAATTCTTAACTCATCTTATTTATAAACAACTTGACCTTTGATAAGCTTCTCAACTGATCCACTGGTGAAGATAGTACACAGTCACGGACAAAGTTAGTAACTTGGCGGCAGAAATCCAAGTGAAGAGGCTGGACAAACAGACAAATGAAAGATATCAACGTTAACTAAAACGTCTTTTCGCAAATGAAATTCATAACAGCAAGCCTAGAGTACCGTATTTACCCGAGAAAAGGCACGATTCTCATCAATAGGTTTTTCCTTTTTTGCATAATTTATTCCAATTTCGTTGTTAAATGAACGAATGACGAAAGAAATATAGAAACATCATCAAAGACTTCGGCGGTCTCCCTGAGTCTTACAGGTGGCTACACATTTTTCTTAAAAAATCTGTGGCACCGAAAGCAAGATAACTTTAAGTGCATTTCGAACTAAAAACAGGAACCAATACTAGATGGAATATTCAGATGACCTCTAAGTCGTAATTTCCTTCATATCAGTGGCTGAGTCAGGAAAAGTGGCCTCACTCACCGAAAAGTCAGCAGCCATATTTACCAAGCCGTTCAGACACTCTTTCCGAAGAAAGACAAACGAGTTGTACATACACAGGGTGACTGTCAAAAAACCGCTGATCTTTGTTGCCTACACACATATGATAATAAAGTTGTTTAGAAATACTATGCATCCTTGAATAATATCATTTTCATATTTTTGTTTTTGTTTTTACCATGCAGGTAAGTGGATCAGAATGATCCAAGGATGACTAGTTTCCCTTGATAGGGACGTTGATAACAATTCCTACAACTCTGGTTAACCCATTCCATTTCACTCCAAGGAATGATAAGTACAAAGTATACAGATTTATCTCAAAATTCCAATGCATTGTCAAGCAATCAAATCGTAAATAAAGAGATTGTCCGCTGGGTGATATTGTTCGATAGAGGAACTTAATTCACAGGAATAGCATGCATAACTTACATTAAGTAATTTACGGTAACCAGGTAAAAGAATCAGTAATGAAAGTAAAGTGAGCAACAGGGCTTCACTGATTAGCGGGGGAAAAAGCCAATTTCGTCTGGGCTTCTCTTCAGTGAAAAAACGAAAATGGCAGGCTTGAGGAATTTCCACTGTTAGACGTGTAAAAAGGAGTTTGGGAATGCTGTGGCGCACACTCATCAGATAACATTGAAACGATAGAAGTATACAACAGTATAATACGTGCACAATACCTCCTGTAATGCCTCATTGGGAAAGTTTGCAAAAAAGCTGTAAAATAAAGCGACAAAATGAAGCAGAAGAGGTCTCCAAAAACTATGCAATTAAAAAGATTACCAATGTATTGAAAAAAGAGGAGAAGGACTTTGTCACGCCACAAGCAACCCCAGTCTACGGACTTAACAATTTCACTCATTTTGCCCCATCATGTCGGCAATCATGCACTGTCGCGATTGACAATTTTCCATTTCGATATTATATAATTCCACACCGATTTGGACTCTTCTCACTCTTTCTATAATTCCAATTCATATAAAGTCTGTTATTGCGTTTTCAAGATCATAAACAGAGCACACGATATTATATATTATATTATATATTATATTATTTAAACAACATAGCACACACCTGAAAAATACAGCTGGGTAAAGCCTGATCAGCTGTTCGTTGAGAACCAGCGATCTGTACAAACATTAAGAGATATAAATGGTAAACCAATTCATAGAAAAGGTTCGCGATCTTTTTAAGACAATGGGTGGCATACCTTAGAGAAAGGAGTACTTCTCTGAATTCGCCACTTTCATCTACGATAAAAGAAAGAAAAAGGACACCGTTATGTAAGAAAACGTATTTTGGATAACAATCCCTAATTGTTCACAACTGGAGTTAATCATGAACCTTTCTCGAAGTGATGATTCCCAATTTAGGCAACTGCGGAGAGAAATCTTATACGCACTGCTGGGATCAATTTTTGATCATTCCATTCAATTTCTACAGTGTATATGAACTCTTTCGCAGTCATAATTTCACTTTATCTCTTTCACACAGCAACATACGAGTCTGCAATGCCCTTCTTCAGTTGCTAATAACTTCATAGGTTAGTTTCTAATCCTTTCATCCCTAAAAGTGAACGAAACTTGCATTTCCCCTGACATAATCGACACATATCTGGCAAGAAGGTAAGAAGAGGTAAGAAAAATGTTAACTAAAGGATGTTGTTTGATTTATCACCAAATTCTCAGATCAAAATTATAGGACAACTACAGCAAATAGTGAGGAGAATTGATCTCTAAATCTTGGGAGTGAAAGGGTTATAACATCGCACCGAATGGTGAAGTCACAGGTAAAAATCCAGCAGAAATTCTGAATTCTTAGAGCGGTCGGTTCGGTATTTAATTATTAAGTATTTAAGCTCATTAACCTCACTTTGGTCTCTAAATTGGTAATTCGGACTTACCGATTCTGAACACGAATAGCGTCTTTGGGAAAGAAGTGAATAGTTTCTACAATAAAATAAAAATCACTGTTTAAAAAACTAGAAGAACTAGTGTACAGAATGTAGACATTAAGGAAAGATGAAAGAAAGAATTCTGAGTTCCCAAAAAAATTGAGCCCCAAGCTTTCAGGATTTTTTCCGGTAGTCCTTGATTCTAGCCTTAGTTGTTCGAGGGGCACATAAGCCATGATCCAACGGACAAATTTTTATTTACTATAACGGAGCGTTATTTGTTTTTTGAACACTTCTACATAATGGAAACTTACCCAAGCAGAGTCCCTCAGGGCTTCGGTCTTACAGATCTGTTAAAATAATGCCATAAAAATTACATACATATCAAATTTACATTTACAATACATGTAAGAAAATATTTTCAACTGATTGCCCCACCACGTTATGCATGTTTTCTACACCAGATACTCCCAGTAAGCATGTTTATTTCTTCTGAGTCGCTGTCTTAATTACGTCCATTTTGAAATTAATGATGATCTTAATTGTCTGATTGGCTCTAAGAAATGCGATTCATTAACAATCGCCCCAATATTTGCTCTGGAACACTACTTTTTTTTCAATCTCAGGCGTCCTCCAACTATATCGAAAGTTTAGGACGTTGATCCTTTAAAAAACCTTTGCAGGAAACTGTGTCAGTGTCATCGGGGATAGTCTCCGAACATAGAACTAAATATCTGAGATCTAAATATGATGCATAAATTGCCGATTTAAAATTCTAGAAAAAAAAACAGGGTGTTATGACAAAAAGAAAAAAAGAATCTATCAGTTAACTACGAACCTCATCGCCATGAAGAATCATCCGTGAAAATTCTGTCATGATGCAGTCAAATAAACACACAGCGACCTGCAAAATTTCGTGAAAGTAAAATAAACGTTATTCGGTAAATGTGTGTCACGTTAAGAAATGTCAGTTAGAACGTTGTTTGGATGAATTTAAAGCATATCGTTAGAATGTTCTTGAAATTGTGAAACCAACCATTTAAAGCGCTCACCTTCCGCGTAAACTCTGTAGGACGTTTACTTTCTTGAAGGAGTATCTTCATCACTTGACTAAAATAAAAGATAGAAAAACAGTCTGAAAAAGCCGTTTACAAGCTGCCGAGCATATTGGTTCAAACGTTAGACAAGATTGGGCTACCTGTTCAAAGTATAAAGATTAACAGCGATAAACAATGCCACCAAATTCACGTCCACATGATCCAGATCTTCCAAGGAAACAGGTTGGGAGGTTTCAACTCTGCGCAAGAATAATGAAACTGAACATAAGCACAAAAACCAACTTTGTTACACGGGAATCTTTGTTTTGATGGACTGGTTTGATTGAAAACATTTCAGTGCTTATACAGTAATCGACGATTGATGTAACAGCATACAGATCGCGTGTCACATATGAGCTTAGAATATGGCCAACAAGTTCTTTGAAGGTGGTTGATACAGCATCACCCGAGGAATCAAATAGTCTGAAGTTCAAATTCCCTGAGGGAAGGAGGGCAGTGTGGCGTCAAACCGTTTTTTTCTCAGCCCCACACTCGTTATAAATGGTTAACATCTCTCTTTTTTCATCAGTCTGAGAATTATGTTTTATTCGCCTGGCAAAGTAATTTTGCTTATGCTTGAGTTCAGTATCTAACACATTCCCTAAGGGCACTGAATTTAAACATCACAATACCTTTACACTGTTAGTAAGGGTTCACTCAAATAAACCCTAGATACTACGAACAAACCTGTTTTTCCAGTTTAAGAGTAACTCAGCCTGGTTTAGTGACCCATGTGTAGTAACATCAACTTGGGTTATGGCCAAAGGTCTGAGCTGTTTCCAGTAATACTTACAGGAAAAAAATACAGATTTAGCCGAGCCGATCTAAAAGCAGAGAATACAATCGCAACGACTTTATCACGAGACGATGCAATTTTTTCGCACTAATGAACAAGTCAGGCCAATTTTATCGGTTGAGCGAGTTTATTAAATTTTCTCACTAAGGAGGATCTACTGTAATTAAAAATCAAAGCAAACCTGCAACTTTAAAAGATAATGAGGGAAAAAAATGTATATATCATGGATGTTAAATTCAGTTGACGTGAGGTTGGGACAACGGAGATTAAGCTTTCCGTAATCGGTCGAACGCAATGCGGGAAAATACTGCGTTTTTCTGGCTGTTCTGTTCTTAATTTTCTTCTCTCGACAAAGTCGAACTTGGAATTTTACAAACAGTGTTCTGTAGAAACTCACCAGAGCAGAGGCAAAGAACAAGGGACAATCCGTCATAAACTTCGACAAACGCTGAGGGTTTCTGTAGAAAAAAGTTAAGGCAAAGAAAATGCTGTACACATACTGATAATTCACTCTGTTGGGCCTTATCCCGATTTCGATGGCATTAGCAAACTAAGAGTTTTTTCACCTCTCCTACATAAGAGTCTAGTCCATAACCGGTTACTGCCCAGTTTTCTTTCCAGGTTCCGCTTACAGTTGACAGGTACCTATTTTACTCGTGGGTGGAGAGGGGCGCAGAGAGAGTAAAGTGTGTCTCCATACAACACAACACAACTTTCCTGCGGCATCGACGGAACTTTCGATTAGAAGTCCACCCTCACTCCCCGCTCTCTTGATCACAAAGTCAACGAGTCTTTAAGATTGTACTTAGTGAGTGATGTCTACAGTTTGTTGTACTTCGGAATAAAATAAAACAAAATCAACAGTGTTTATCATACCGTGATTCATGGAATGGTCTCCTAGTGAAAGTAAGCCAAGCCTTGGACAAAAAAGGCAAATTAATATATCACTCGACCGTGACACTGCTTCGCGTTTTTATGATTACAAGGAAATTTAATTTTTTTTTGCTGCTGTTGTTGCTTTGCTTTTTTTTCTGGGGGGGGAGAGAACACTTTTACGAGCTCTTACAAACATCATCTACAAATCGATTCATAAAGGAAAACAGGCTGACACAGTTACCTTGAAAATAAAGAATGTAACATCAAAGGGAAGACAGCAATTGTCACTTATGTAAGGTCTCTAAGAAAGTGGGGGAAGAAAAAAGTGAGAAAATCCGTTAGTCCACAGCAAATATAAAGCAAGTTTCACTTGAATCTATTTGCTAACAGAGCAGGCGTTTAACTAGGGAAAGACGACCGCTCATTTATCAGTAGTATGCCATCACTGCAAGCTAACACTTACTAGATACGCGTTGATGAAGTTTATCACGTGTGTAATTGATTGAGTGTCAAGACTGGAATCCATCTGATCAGCGAACAGAAGAAACGGAGGAAGATGCATGGCAAGACTGAAATCAAACAAACGAAGTAGAGATCATTTAATGTTATGCCATAGACTTCATTTGGATTGGGTTTCTCAAAACTTGAAGATATGTTATAACAATGGTCGAACAAAACAAGGTAAGACACTCAAGGAAACAGAAATTGAGACCTAAACGTTATTGGTTTTCAGTTATTTTTGTGACCTGACTGGTTTAAAAGGAAGCGCGCGTTTTCTGGACCAAGCGCGGTGAAGCAAAACGAAAGCAATCGCAGATTATTTTAAATTTGGCATTCCTTTCAAAAATTTCTCAGACCCAGTGAATATCTTAGTACAATAAAGTTGTGCGGTTCTTACTTCATACATGACACCACAACAGAACTATTCAGAAGCTCATTATTTTGCGCTCCTCCGTTCTGGTTCTTAGCACTTGATTGAATCTGTCAGAGAAATAACACATATTACCCCTCTTTGTTAACCCAAAGGTCTTTTCGTAATCTTGGAAAATCACACCAAACCAAGAACCAGCAAAGATTTCAACCATATGCCGTTAATACAACATCTAAATAGGTTAAGAGACGCAACTTTTCAGAGAGGTCGTCGTCGAATGAAAAAAGATGTTCAAAATTTATTACAGAAACAGTTAGCCAAGAAAGATTAAAAAGGAAAACAAACGAAATAAAAAAAAAAAAAAACTTGGCTGAAAGCAGAAGCCACAACGAAAGTTTCAAGTAAACTAACATTTAAATTAAGGGTGCAAGTTTCGAAAGAACAATTCTCTTTACGGTGGACCATTCACATTATCAACTCAGTTGATAAAAGCAAAACTAATGTTATCTCCGTCGATTTCAAAACTCTGTGAAAAGAGCTAAAAAATATTTTCATACACCATGTGGATGGTTTTTAGAGCGGCCTTCAAGGTCTTGGTTGTGATGTGAAACCTTATACACATTTACCTTTTCCAGTCTGGAGTTGAACTGTTCGAGCAGCCAAGATCCGCGCCAATTCTTACCCGACGGAGCTGAAGTGTTGTCATTTGAGTGCTGAGAGAGCATTGATACGAGTTCCTACAGGGAACGAACATGATAAATTTGTCTTAATCACACGTAGCTTGTAAATCCTTATAATTCTACATCCTCTCTTTGCTTTTTACATTGAATGACCGTTGTCCGATATGGCGGGTGAAATTAGTATTTCACGTTAGGAAAATTCTCCAGTGCGAGGAGGGAAATCTTCCTGATAGCATTTATATAGAGCCTTTATCTCCCAGAAGTGATTAACATGTAACTTCTCCCTATAATATCTACACATTATTCAGCAAACAGGTAATGAGAAAACTCAAAATTATCAGTTAGAAATCATTACCTTGTTCTAAGACCAAATTCTTGTACTAAGTTACAAGAAAATGTGTGGTAGTCAGAGGCGAGAATTAACAATCAGATCTTGGGGATTAAAGAAGAACTTACAACCGACTAAATCACTACAAATTAACTAAGAAGCAATCGAATGAAGCAGGCCAGCTATTATTTTACGGTAAGCAAAAATTCCGATCGTATTTTTGTTTTTAAATTCAAGTTTTTTCTCCATCTAAATCATTTCATTTCCACCGCTGCGTATCAACAGTATTTATTTGAATGATGATGTAATCATCAAACGAACTTGGACTACCTGGGATCCCTACCCAAGGATACACAGCTAAAATAATTTCGCTGGTCAGAAATCAAATCCAACCCATTCTTTGCGGAGTTGAGCGTGTGGAGCATAAGGCTACAACGCAGGACGCATATAGATTAAAACAGATATTTGGTTCCGCCTAAAATATTAAAGCTTGCCAAAGTATGATTTAGCAGAGAAAGGTAATGTTACATTACCTGTAACAAATGAATCATGTCTTTTCGACTAACCTCCACATCATTTGGTTGCTGTGTAAACCTAATAAGTTAAAAGAGATGTCACCATTATCATTCCAGCACCATACGCCGTAAAACTGTAAGAATGATAAAATAAGTGATACAGTACACACGTCACAATTGCATGTCTCAGGGGTCACCAGAATCAACGAGATGGAGTTGCGCTGCACTTTTCGAGTGAATTCAATTGGAAATAAGGTCATATACGACCCTTCTGCTTTCTGTGTTAACTCTTTAATTCACCACTGAAGGACAGATAAGACTTCTCTACTGGTTTTTCCCAGACATCTAAATTAAAATAAAATCTGTGAATCACCTGTGTTCAAAGTCGAGAAGTGCATGAAAAATAACGGAACACGCTTTCCTTGCAGAGCCGTCACAGCCACCCCGTGGGGATCCCTGGGGTAGAAAGTGGTCCAGTACTCTGTACTGATGGTAAATGCGCCTATCAAATATGAGAAAGAGAACCAAACAGAATGACAATCATCTTAAGTTAAACTTAGTATCTAAGATATATCACTAAAAGATAGCACGATCGATAAGCGAGTTTGGTGCCCAAGTTTTAGCTGAGTTCGAGAAAAAAAGGTTAAAAAGAATTGACTCGTACGTCTTTGGGGTCATTCCTCTCTCGATACAGCCCACTGAATCAAAACAGACAAGACATAATGTGTTAATGAAGGAAAGTTGAACTGAAACATCGTTTTCAGAAGTAAAAAATCATATCAAGAGAAGATCATCTTTGTATTTGTGCGTGAACAAGGACAATTTTAAAATCACAGGGGCATTTGAAGGATCGCATAATTGTTCGCTTTCTTTTTCACTTCATGCGCAAGATTAGTAAAAGGAAAAGAGTATGATAATAGTAACGGATTATTAGTGAATGCAACAAGAATAGCAACAACTAGTTTTGCAAAACCTAACTACGTACTTATACAGGTAAGTAGCATCAAAAGAATATACCTATATTTATACTCTCTTGGTAGCTGTCATACAAGGATTACATCAAGTTTCACTCTTAATTCAGATTACCTGTCACTTTCAGGAAGAAAATCATCTCTGGCAGAGATACTGAGTTCCAATATACACCACTCATAAAAACACAACTGAGGGGAAAAAGAACATCGCAATATACAGCTCACTAAAATTAGGTTGCCAAATCCTGACACGTTCCAGACATGCCAATAAAGATCGAATTACTTTTCAATTCACATACGTCAAGTATTACCAGTCAGTGACCATTACTACTGGAGGCTCCACTCTCTGTAGCATGAAGCAACTGAGAGTGTTATCCTCCCCCTGGTTGGCATGCTAATCAAACGCAGGTAACCCCCCCCCCCCCCCAGCTAAGTAACCACTGGTCAAATGCTTTTTACACGAAGTGGCTCGTAAGCTGTATGAACAACCTACAGACGATATGTCAGTCCTTCCCTGGATGCATCACATTTCCAAATGATCGTTATAAGAGTTCAGCACTCAATTGGACCTTTCGATAGAGACAATACAATTTCTGTCTCTAGCTACATTCACCCTTTGAAGACGAATAATATAATTAGTTTTATAATACACAGCTATGTTGTCCAGAATGTGTCCAAAATTGAGAAGTTTTGTTTTCGTTTGGTTTGTTTGCTGTTTATAATAATTTTCCATTTACACGATGAGGAAGTGTGTAAGACATGTTTATTTTGCTACATGCGCATGGATACCTCTCCTCTTTTCTCCCGCAGTTCCTGAAACTTTTGTAGAGATATCAAATTCTTCACAATAGATAAAAGGTCTGAAAGAAAAAAAAGTACCATGATCAAATGAAGAAAATTTCTTAAAAAGAAAAACGCTGCAAACTCACTCACAAAACAGCTACCTACAGGCAGGTAGACTATTCATTCTCTAAATGGCTGAGAAAATTAAGTTTGTCACAGTAACCGTTAATAATTACTGCAATTTTAGTTATTTTGCTTTTACAAAGTACTGTTCTTTGTTTAAGGCAATAAGTGAGTTTTGCATTTCACAGTTGTAAAGTCAGCTCACCTGAATCAAGTGCTGGTTTAAAGAAAAGCCTTTGTCCGTGTACATTCAAGCGATGAAAAAGGTAGAACATCTGGTACAAACAGAAGGTCTAAGGTTACCAAAAGAGGCACAATTCTCCAAACATTTTGTGAGACTTAATTAATGGTAACTTTTTAACATCAGTTAACAATAGTCGACGTCAAGGTCTTCATTGGGTTCTATGACCTTGCAAAATCGGGGGAGGTTTCCTCGCAAATCTTAATAATTCCAGAAGCAACGTAAAAACAGTAAGAAAGGTAATAAGGAGCTCTTCAATCGAGAGTTATGACACAAAAACCAGAGTAATCACAACTAGTAACAAGCACGATAGAATTCGTTTTCATTAGAACAGGTATTACGGGAAAGTCAATTTAAAGACATATACACTGCTGCCTTAAGCGCGGCAAAAGAAGGCTGACCAGGTCGCAGTCTGATAGGTTAATTTCTAAACCAATTACTTGCAAAAGGAAGGCAAAACCAATAAATCTCAGTTCACTTTTGACCCTCAATTGAAAACGGAAGGGTCTAAGTTTTCAATAACTTGAGTAACAACTGTATTACCTTTTGTAGCATGACTGAAGACAGATAGCCAGTAGTTTCTACAATAAAACAGTGAATGATTAATGAAGAGAAAGCTATCGCTGAGAACAGAAAATGAGCCTCCTAACTATGAAAATGAAGTAAGAATGAAAATTTTTTAGGAAAATACTTAAAACAAAGTTAACAGCGTCGCTCAATTTAACAAAATGTTATCAAGTTTGTTAGTTTTTTCTCTAATTTTTTAGGGGGAGAGGAGATGGGGAATCAGTCCTTTCACACTCAGAAGTACTGCGAATTTATATTTAGGTCGAAGGAGCGAAAGGATTAAAGGGAACCTTTGCTGACTCGAAACCTTCGTACAAAGTTGCCCCTTCCCTGAATTAACAATCCCTGGAAATAAAGGTGATTCGTGCATCTTGAAAACATTTAGCCTAAATTTCGTGAATTTTTCGGGTCGTTAAACATCCTCGTCCGCATGCTATATTGTTTCCCTCTTTTGATCTCTATTGCCCAATTTTTTTAAAAACTTACATCCGTACCAAAAAGAACTTAGACAACTGCTGCTCCTTCGAAAACGATTGCGAGGAAATCCCTTGTAATCTCAATCAGAGAATGAACAACCTACCTCCAGTGTTGGCGTCTATTTCTGCCGTATTTGAGGTGAACACTTTTAAGGCATGCTGCACATAAGAGCATGAAAACCTATTGAATAAAATACAACATAATTTTTGAGATGGTGCGTTTTTGTTTTGCCATCCGTCTTCAAAAATAGTAGTTCATGATAAAAATCGTGTTTTTCCCGATTTGAGATTTAAAACTGAGATTTCTTAAGTGCCTTGAAGCGCCAAGTGTCAGAGCCGTGGAAACGAGTGGTAATACCGCGAGAGGTTTCGGACGGTTTTTCCCACTTGCAGCTTGGCCTCTCACCGCTTTTAAAGCGTTCACGAGCCGGTAGCAACGCAGCTCCATGCTTCGAACCCTAATAGTGATTTCCACTGACAGAAGACCCTTTCTGGGATACTCTCCGATCAGACCGTACCATAGACAGTTTGTTACTTATTATAACATCTGTAGACCAAAGCAAGAAGCTGATATTCCCTGTACCTCAGATAAAAGTACATCCAGCGCCTTGAACAGATAGGAATATGCTCACTAAGCGAATTGAGAAAGGAACAAATCTAAAGAACAAAAGAAAAAAGATGAAAGGATGGTTTTTTATGAAAGGCCTTTTTTTGCAATTTTACAACAAAAACGAATCAAATTTACGTCACTCATAAAAAAAGTTAAAAATAACGAAACTTCATACTTGCTACACCTCAAATTTGAGCGCACCTCTACGTATAAAACACAAACTGCTATTCCAACTTTTATTTATTAGTCACTTTTATTTTCCTTCCAACCCCTTGGGTGCCTTTTAAACGGATGTTCGATTCTATAATTTTTACACTGAAATGGAAAGGAATCATTAACAGTTTTAATACAAAACTGCGCACAACGTATTTCAAGTAAGAAAGAGATTTTCCGTAATAAAGTAGCCAATACTAATGACAAAGAGTTTTAAGGCTGTAGCAGAAAGAGCGATATACATTTTCTTACCGTTGTGATCTCGGATGCGTTCCTTCCTGAACGATGTGTAACTCCTTGGAGAAGAACTGGAAGTAGAGTCTTTTGATTTGCACACAAATAACACAGAAACACAGCCAAACCACGCGTTTCTTCATTCGTTACTGACGAACCCTGTGATGGAACATCAAGCAAACCACGGAAATAATTTTTTTATCAAAGAAGGTCATACATGTCCAGGAAGACAATAAAGTTATTGGAGCACATATCGAATGAATGACGTAAAACTAAAATCAACGTATTCAAAACTGACGATCAAAGCAAAGAGAAAGAGAAAGAGAAATTTCTGCGAAAGTCAAGGGAAGTCAAAGTAGAAACAAGGCAAAAGTGTGAAGCGCGGGAAAAGGCGGGGGACCAAGACGCGATCAGTTCTATTATGCATTTGATTGGTAGAGAATAGACCAATCACAGAGAGAAGTGAAGCAAAGACTAAGCAATTCCAAATCAGTAAAGTCGCCAATATTTAAATTTAGGTAACATTTGCGTCGTTCACTGCCATATGCAACTTGTATGTCTTAGTTCTAATGCAAAAAAGAAACAAGAATTAAATTTCGTTGCAGTTTTGTTTAATTTTGATGGTCAACACTTTCTGTTTAAATGAAAGATTTTTTCTGCATCATACCTAAACATAAACAGGAAATTCCGAACAGACGTCGAACCTTCAAAAGCGCCACCGCTTAGCTACTCTTCTCGATTGGGGATTTACAGAATTATTTACAGTGTAATAACCAGCAGTATATATTGACCAACCTCGTAGCAACATTTCCTCCATAACTGACAATATAAGTTTTTGTGAAGCGGTGTTATTGATGAAAACATTGCTACAAATTGAGAAGCCCAATAATACCTGTTTATACAACAGAGACAATGTGTCATTTACTTTCAAGGGTACGACGAGAACATCAAATCACAAAAGAGTATCGCGTGTTATTAGAGCAGCATTATATCACACACCGGTCTCACTATATGGTTCACAGTCCTCAATTAATTCTCTTAAATCTACGCTTGAATCTGCGAGCGAGTGATTTATGTTCACCGAAATGGGGAAACGGGGAAGGTTTTGAATTAGAGTCACAGAGATAGGAAGTAATCCGTATATTGTGCTTTTCAAAGGAACGTTATGGAACAAACATTACAGTAATTACCACAGCCAACACCAACAAATGACAAGATTATAAAAAAACAAAACAAAAAAAACAAAACAAAACAGACAAAAAATAATGAAAGCTTAAAGAAAACACCTCGAGCATGGGAAAACGCGGATTATTAAGGTGTTACATCTGATTGACCAAGAAGTCGGCGCGAGTCTGGACCAATCACAGAGCACGGGGAAGAAAAATAAATGCTATCGCGGATAAGTGTAAACGCTCAATCGAAAAGTTCTGTGTTACAGAGCTTCGCTCGCCCAGTTTCAGAGGGCACTGTGAGGTTTACCTCTTTAAAAGATCCAACGATTCCGATGCGTGACTGCTTACAGCATCGCATGTTTGACAAAATGCATCCAGCAAAGTATTAACAACCTTTAAAGCAAAACATAGATATAAAAAAGAACAACTCTTTGACCCATGCACTGGTGGAAATTATGTTTTCCATGCACGGTGACTGAATCACTTATTTCACAAGTTTAATCCTTTTTTTCCAAAGATTTCATAAGTAGTTCTGTTCTCCTTTTTGTCTGGCACACAATCCTTACAATGTTAATTTAGAGAATTTGGTATTAGGTCAACAAATAATCCCCTAATTTATAAATTTGTTCATTCAAAGTACTTATATACTTGATATTGTAAAGAGAAATTCTGTCTTGGTCACTCATGGTAGTTACAGGGTTAAATAAGCGTTTACATTATTGATAACATGATTGTATTGTAATAACAATTTACCAACCGGGTCAGTGCAAGTTGCTTCTATTTCGCTGACATCTAGTTCTACAAGCTGATTGGATGACTGAGTTTCTTTGTTCATATTTATCATTGAGTGTATAGTTCCAGAGATAATTGACAACTGAGACGAAATTCTCCCTGCAAAAACAAACAAAGTGCGAATAGTGCCATAAGACCACTGGACTGAATAAAATAGCTTTCAAAAGTCAAGAACAAGAAACCTTTAAAGGTGAATACTTCAAAACATGAACCTCATCGTATGATATGTAAGTTTTGATAAATATAGCTCCCACAAAATCGCGATGTAAACGTGTGCATTATGGTACAGTGGAATCACCTGAGTGTCTGGAAACATCGGTTCCTTTCAATGACTCAGTGACGAGCTTGGTAAATTTCTCTACAGATTTTACAAGTTTTTCCATGCCACTCAAAGTCCCTTCGTCTTCTGAAGAACTCACTAAAAAAAACATACACACACAAATAAAATCAGAAAAGTACAAAAATCACCAAAAGGTTGCAAAATTTATTGGGTGTTGGCCACTCACATGGCCTAGTTAAAGTTGATTCGAAAGAGTTGCGAGCGATGCAAAGGAAAATTAAAAAGAACAAAAACAACTGCTTACGAGACAAACCAAAAGGAAAACTGATATTAAGTAAAAAAGATTTTTGGAGACTAGGGATTGACTAGCTTGAACACCACGCGTGCAAACGGAAGGAACCAGGGGTCTGTTCGGGAACTTTATTTCACTCTCTGAGACTCTGTCTCACTTCTTAAATGCTTTATCGGTAAGCATGTTTGGGCTTACAGGACAACTGGCCTTAGCAGAGTAAACATATAGAGTAAGGATGAATAAGTCCAGAACGATCTCACGGAGAATGACATAGTTGAAACATTTCGACCTGGAACTATAATTCCCACCCTAATCATTGCCTGAAAATTATTATATCTGAACAACGAAGAAGTAAAAGAACAGTGATACCTCACTTCCGGCCCATCCCTTTTCAGGCGACACCTCGATTCAAGGGAAACAAACATTGGTTCTGCCTTTTAAAAAATTATCCCACCATTTCTCTATCCATTACACAGATTACCATGGATTATTTATGCAGATGATAATATCGTAATGGCGAAGATACAGAAATCGTGAGGTTATTCTACTGAATCGTTGAAACTGTTTGAAGACAAATGTGAGACTTTTGCTTACAAATTAACGGCTCAGACCGCCGCCCCCCCCCCCCCCCCTCAGAGAACACTTGTTGTAAGCAGAACAATGTATTTATGAGCCTCAAACCTTCATTCTGTTCAATGGTGATCTTCTCACAGGCCGACTGATATGTACTCAGCATACTCTTTGGAATTTTACCGGCTCTAATTAAAAAAAAAGCGCAAGTAATTACTACATGTTTGTACACTCATAGCTGTAGGCATCTGCCTAAAGATTAGTGAAATGAAACAAACGATCTCAATAACAACAACTGCGAGAACAGAAAAAAAGAAGAAAAGAAACATTTCTGCTTTGGAGGTGTTAATAGGAATGCTTACGTGCTTAATACATTGATGAACTGAGCTCTTCCATCAGGCTCCTCGGGAACCTAAGAGTTACCAAAAAATAAAAAGGTTAGCTGTTGCTGATCTGTACAATGAACCTTTCGTCCATAGAATGGGGATGTAAGCTTTTGCCATCCGAGTTCAACAAAACACCCTACGTCTCGTCGCAGAGACCAATATTTTTGTCTCTTATCTAGCAACCCTTAGAAATGGATTTAACATATCTCTCACAGAGACTTTTCCAGCTCGTGGTTGTTTTGTACATTTTATAATGGCCACACTGGTTTCCTTGAAAGGTGAGTACTATCTGAAATTGGTTTACAGAGAGTTTTGCAAAGCTTTTGTCATGAGTAAAAAAAAAACTAATTCTGATGATGACTTCCACTCAGTTTGTCGAGACAACTATCATTGTCAACGATAACAGTCCCTATCAGAACTGAACAAGCCCAAACAATCACAATTCATGCTCGGCTGTCATTCCTGGTTCAAACGATAACTAAATCGCAAAAGTTGTAGAATCGCCTGCTGATGGCACATTTACTGCCTGAAAAAGTGCTACTTTGAGCACAATGTTAAAAACTAATAGGGACTAACAGCTAGACGATGGCTTTCATTTGAATTTCAGACATCAACTAAGCAGCTCTAATGCTTTGAAGCTGCATGACCTAGTCGCGTTTGTCTTTCTATTTCCCTTACCATTTGCAAATAAATATTTATGCTTTACAAACCTTTCTTGGAGTTAGCAATGCCGGCAAAAATCTTCCAATGAAATAAGGTTTTCTAAAAATGCTGGGTAGACAAAAAACAATTTCTCCTGATAGTTAGGGAATTACTGTAGTTTGTGATTTAATGCAGCACGCACATGCATCACCTCCCTGAGAATGCTCTCTTAAATTTAATTTTTTTGGACTTTCCTGGTTTGCACTCCTAAAAAAATTTGGTATGAGTTTTTCAAGATCGTCATTTGCAATTCGTTCTTCGTCCTTGGCCATCTTGGCTAATGCCTCTTTTGCGATTTTCCATCAATCGAAACTACTATTTTGCATGAAAGAGGTAAGTTTCTAAAGAAATTGTGGTGCTGCGTCGGTGGAAGAGTTTAACAGGGTAATTTGGTATCATCAACCGTGTTGATAACGTAAACTGGCCACAGTTAAGAGTTTCCAAGTTGACGTTTCGAGCGTTAGCCCTTCGTCAGAGCGAATATTTTGCAGTCTCCTTTAAATTCTAATTAGTTTCACGAGCCGTAAACAAACGTCACACACAATGTTGAGAAGCTTTTTCAGACAGAATCAAAACGTTACCTTGCCTCCATAACAGTGCTCGGGACTTTCCCAGACTTCTCAAATGATTCGATAACTTTTTCAACATCTGAGGAGGCTTGTTCAAGTTGCTGTAGAAAGACGTATAATGTTTTAATCTTTTAAAAACTACCTTACCCTCTGTAAAGTCATTACAATTAAAATCTTCCACTCTCCCAAACTGGTTAATAATCCCAACAGCTTTGCACTTAAGTTTTATTTCCCTTTTTTTGCGGCCTTTTTATGTAGTTTACTTTGCAGCCACTATAGATGTTGGTCTCGTCACGTGACTCAGGTAGAGTCGGACTCCGTAATTCGACTAAACAACGGCTTTAGTTAAAGACGATGTCGTTAGTCAGTGACTCAGGCTCACGCGGAAGTTGAAGAGATTTCAAACGCTCCCAACCGGAGTCAAAAAAGCAGAGTAATGGCCACGTTCCAATAGATACTTTACATACTTTAACACTACGCTATAAGAGATGGGTGGTTGCCTCACCATTGAATAAGATTCTTGTAAAAAAAAAATCCTCCATACTGCAAGCAGTGATAGAAATGCACAAGAAGATTGTCATTATTATCATAACTATTATCATTGTCATTATTATCATTTTAACCTTGGTATGTTCACTTTTCGCATCTGTTCCTGATGTTTCTTTACTATTCCCGTATATTCCCATCAGTTCTACAGGCTCCTGTCAAAAGAAACCAGTTTACAATAACGTGAAAAGATATACCAGAGAACCTGACATTTCAATTACCTTTATATTCTTTGCAAATATGTTTCAAAATTGTCATTGCCTATAATCTGTACCTTTAAGTCCATGAGTCTGGTCTTGGCCAAAGACACATAATCAGTGACAAGTTCACGCAGCTTGGCCGGTACTTGAGGAGCTTTGATGACGTGAACCTGAAATTATCAATATGCGAGATGAACAAATTATAATTCAAAAGGAGTCTTGGAGAGTTTCTTTATCTCAGAAATAGTGCAACCGCCAAAATCAACTGGACAATGCGGTCATAAAAATACAACAACTGCTCAGAACTCCTCTTAGAAAAAACGAACTAGGAAACCCAAAGGCTGCCACTCAAGGACTGAGTAATTCTTTGTTACTTTTAAAAAATAAGACAGCAATGATTGCAACCAATTTACTAAACTGATTAATAAACTTTCTACGAATGGTTAGCTCAAAATAGCCAGCTCTGAGGCTAGAATGATAGTTGGAGTACTCAACTTACAAGTACGAATGCCAACCCTTCCCTTTTCCAGTAGTTTGCATTTAATGCTCCACCAAAAATAAATATCACTCACATTCCTGACTATTACCTTTAAATATTCTGGGGGCTCATATGGTACAAGGTCAGACAAGAACTTCAGAAATAGTTGCACCGTTTTTCTGTTGTTTAATTTTGGGTTTCCTTGATCTCCAAATGTATTCTAAAATCATGGAAAAAGAAAAAATTAGCAAGACAAATTGAAGAAAAAAACTTGGTACTTGTGCCATACAAAGAACCTTGTTTGGAAAAAAAAGACTCTGTAAATAAAACATCATGTTAAAGCCATGGGATACCTTTATGAAATAATGATTTAGAACTTGATTACTGTCACAAAAAATGAGCTTAACATACTCTCCACTGCATAAGACATATTTCACAATTAAATGTCTTCCCATACTTGTGATAATTATGTAATTTAGTGTTGTCAACTCAGTTGATAATACCAAATTACCCTGTTATACTCTCCCACCGATACAGCACCACAGTTTCTATAGAAACTTACCTGCTACATTTATGATAATTATGACGAAATAGCTGCATTACACATATTGAACACTCACTTGAAACCAAGAGACATAAGGCTGAGAGACATGGCCTCCTTGCTGTGTAACCTGCCTAATCACCAGGAATGCAATGCTCAGTGTAGAGCTGTTGCTGTTATTCAGTGCATCATTCACCAAATCACAGACATAACCTTGAGGAAAAGTTCAAAGCAATTTTTAATAACAGATACCACTGTTTGTCATTACGTTGTAGCAATTATTGGATCCGTTGTAGCAATTATTGCATTTGAATAAATGAATCAAACATCATTACACCTTCCAGCATGCCTGCAGCCTCCTTCACAAGGACCACAAACACTGACAGAAATGCAAGGATTCTTTCCACATTAACCTTAAATGGATGGCAAAGAAAAAATTAATTTTATGTTGTTATGGAGCGCATTGAAAAATATTTGTTAATTGGAAAAAACACATCTTTGCTAAGTAATGCTGACTCAATTCTAACAGTTAAGTCACTCACATACCTTTTCCTTAAAGAAAGTATTCTTTAGTGACTCCATCACAGACATTGGATCAATGACTAAAAGAAACTAATGGTAACAGCAAACATTTATGTAATGGATGACTATAAAAAACAAATGCTAACATCTATTAGTCTCTTGATGCAATGTTTCTCTGAGTCAAGTCTTTTCTTGCCTTTTTGGTTCGTCAAAACCTTTACTAGCCCTCATTTTCAAGGCTTTTCACTCTCATTTCATTTTTACAAAGTTTATGAAAACATGATGATGCAAATTAGTAAAGGGGCTATTTGTGCAGTTGTCAGGTGAAATAAAGTTAAAGGCTTACTTGTTCAAACACTCTTCTCGTTGCTTCACCCAATGATGAGAACTTCAATTCCTTTTGGTTACAAAAGGCTAAATGTAGCACTGACTTTTCTACAAGAATGACCATCAATAATATATCATATTAGATTAACCACCTTACAAAAAATATATAGTACATGTACTAGGTTTGTCTCCTGTTGAGGATCATTTTTTCCTTCCGCAAATCCTGGTGTCAAGACTAACATTCACATTCAGTTACTATGTCCACAGACAATTGAGTATCCTAAGACCTTCAAAAAGACCTGACAACCATTTCTAAGTTATGTCAAGATAACTTTATCATGAATTATCCAATGATAGGCTGGTGGCAATGAACAAGAAACAAATTGCCAATATTGAAATGAAAGACCAAACATTAGCCATAAGATCATGACAAATAGTCAGTTTTGATAGTGCCTCCCCCCCCCCCCCCCCACCCTAATCTCTGTGGGTCATCTGAAATGACTTGGGTTTAACAATGGCAAACTCTCCCTCTGCCTATAGGGTGTTCAGTGATTATCATGCATGTCTAAATGTTGTCTAACTGTTGTGTAACATAATTAGAATACTCCATGCAATTAAAATACCTTGTGCCACAAACTTGGAATCTGCATAATTTTAGTTAAAATAGTTTCATGTACGCCTTTCATGTTTATTTGTTTACATTGCTTGTTTATTCAGTCCTCAACACGGTAAAAAGTTGTTCTACTTTGCAACACATACCAACATCTGTTTGCATTGAAAAAAACCTAGTGAGCTGTCTTGCAAAAAACTTTTTTGTTGTAGTGCAAGGGACATCATTCAGCTTTCTAATAATCTCAAGGACACAAAACCTGAAAAACAGAAATCATTGGCAGATTATTAAAACACCCATCTTGATCTTTTCTCACTAATCTTGTCTTGTCTTCTGGACTTTGGGTTAATACACTACACTTTGCTAGTAAAGAAGTCAAGGAATGACCACATCACTGTTTCAGATCTATTTTGAACAATTTAGTGCATTTCATGTAGATGTGCTGTGAGAATGAAATAAGATATCAATGGCTGTAATAATTCAGTATGAAAAGTGTGCAAAAATACACAATATACAATGTAACTATAGACTTTACACTAACAGTTGTTTACATGCACCTGTCTGAGCTATTCTGTTCTAAAGAACTGTTTTCAACTTTCTTGCAGACTGAATAATCAGTCTTATCCACAACAATGTCCAAAATTTCTTGTGAAACCTGTGAAATAAAAACATAAGTGAAAGTATAATTTCTTGAAACCTGTAGTCATTCTCAGGTAAGTGTTACATCAGTACAAAAAATGCAGTGAGAGGGGTAAGAAATTTATGTCATAAACAATTTTATTAATAACTCTATTTGGGGTTTTCTACTTCAACAAATTTCAAAATTTATAACCAATTCTATTTACTTAAAGTCAGCCAGACTAAACTGAGAGCATCTAGGAATAGACTTGTTAATAGTGACACTAGGACTAACATCACCAGATATTACCTTTTCAAATGAGCTGTTGGATCCTTCTTTCATTTTGCTTTCAGGAAAGGAAAATGTAAGTAATTGCCCTAAAAGACCTAGCAAGGCAAAGAAAAATGGCAGTTGAGGGAAAGAAGCAGGTTTCATCCATTTTGAACACTAATTAAAAGGTATGAACCATTTAAAATCCTGCTTTTAACTTCAAGACTAGTGTTTATTTTTAAAAGGTTGAGTGTACCTGATAAAATATTTTCTTGCTTTTCCATGTCCATTTTGTTTAAACAGAGTGCTATAAGTCCATCAGCGACTGCATCGACTGTCTCACAGTACTGCAAACAACTAGTAACAATAATGGAGACGAACATTTACTGAAGGGTAATATTCATTTTATACTGTAACATCCCCTCTGGTCATTATTTCTCATGAGTCATAAAGTTTTGCTGAACTTTCAAAAAATATTGTCTCAATTATTTAATGTAGCTGAATACTTAATATGCATTTTTCTTGATTGTAAAAGAATTGCAAGCAAATTAAGCTGATACATGTATTGCATGCATGTCACTAACTATGCTATAAAAGCTAGACACTTGCTTTTTTCATGAACAATATTCACTCCTTACCAAGCTAAATATGTGTTGAAGGAAACTATGCAGTTTTTATGAAGCATCCAGACAACTTCCAATGGAATAGTGGGACCCTGAAATAGTGAGAACTTAAGCATGAAGTAATAGCTTATCATGTTCAGAACAAAGCAGCCAGTCTTACCAACCACTGGCATTCTACACCAGACTTACTTTGAATTACTAATTTTAATACCACAATAATGAAGTAAGTAAGATAATATTCATACATAGCTAAATATAAGTCCTCTCTTTTTTTGGGACCTTGATAGTTCAAACCCTCTTTCAAAATGATAGGGGGCAAAATGTTAGAATCTAAAAAAACTGATTAATAAACTCAAGTTCATCCATCCAATAACAGTTACAACTGTCATTTTTAACATTAATGATCATTTTTTTCACTTCAGAACAGTTATACTGTTGGTTATACTGTTTAATTTTTGCACTACATCAAGTTATCAAAACCAAAATACTTTGGAAAGTGTAACAAATGAAGTGTTTTATATCTTATGAGACATTTTGGTGTGTAGTATCACTGAATATTTGTTACAAGTTGTGCTGTATTTTGACCAGCCAGTAGGATGAGGCAAAATAGAAACAAGTAAAAATTACCAAGCTACAGCTGACAAAAATGTCTAATAAGTTATCCATTATCCAACTGTTTTTTTTTTTCTACCATGTGTTTATGGTCATTTCTCATAAGACAAGAAAGCAAAGTGGATAGAGTAATAAACCGTGCATAGCCGACTAGTCAAACAGGTTTTATTTTACAGCACAAAAAAAAACAAACTATACAATATTGCAGGATATTTGTACTCTATTACTCCATCATTTTGTACTCTTCTTTGTGCAGTTGGATAATAATATCACATACCAAATAGTAAATACAGTCAGTTAAGTTATACACCTTGGTGGTCAAATGTTTTGTGAAGTACACTCTGTTAAAACACTGTTCAGACAACATGTTCTTTATCAACTCCAAAACAGCCATTACAGATTCCTGAAATGGTAAGAAATTGTGATACAGTTTATCAAAATAAAACTTACAACAATTAATCTAGGAATATTAAGGGTTTTTGTGACAAGTGATCAGTTTTCTTCCCATTATTAGCTTCAACTAGTATGTTCTATTTAACAATTAGTTTATAGGCATAAGATTTTTATCACATGATAACAGAAGATATTCCAAGGTTAGAATTACCATCTTACAAATGAGTATCTCTAAATTACCAGTTGTTCCTTTGATAAAAGTTGTTCAGAGGAGCTGCAAACAGCAATAAGTCTTCCACTGAGCCTTTCTGCAGCCAATAATTCTAAAGGACAAGCTGCCTTAGAAGCCTGACATTTTAGCAGATCAAAGCAACTTTTTACTGAAAAACAAGTATAAAAAAAAGCAAGCACAAAAACTATTAATATTAATTGACCATGGTCCTTAAGGTTCTCTTCTACCGTCTGGCAAATAAAGAAATTTTTCTTTAAATAGTTCACTGCAACTCAGCTTCCCCCCAAAAGTTCTTCTTTATTTCAAGCCTGACAAGTTAGAGAAATTTACAAAACTGGTATGTAAATAAAGCAAGCTGACAGTCTTGACTAGAAACTTGATCCTTGATCCTTAACCATTTCCAGAAAGGAGAATCAAGAATTGAGTATCAAGATGCTCACAGAGCTCTGCAAGGATCTTGATTAGCAATTTCCAGAAAGCCACACTACACCGTTATACTAAATTCACATTGATTTGATTATCATCCAGCATGTACTTCTAAAATCAGCAAGATCAGCTGTGTTGAGAGATTCCTGGCTATCTATAGTTTGTTATTTCCTTCACCATATCATTCAATATTTTAATTTCTAAGTAACACAATTTACAATTAACTCACCACTAAGAGAAGAGCACAATTCAAACTTTGGATTTTTATGGTGTGGATCACATTCATCATGATCTTCACTCTGTAAGATACAACCGAACTAAAGGGAATGTTTAATGCAGCCATAAAAGTTATTTTCAAAGAAGCTTTTCAGAATCTTAACAGATCAATGAGACCATTAGAAATATAAATAATTCATCATTCATCTCAATTCCCACAATTTCCTTCCTATGAAGTGGAACTATTACTTACCAAATAAAGAAAAACAGAATTCTACATTTTCAAGAGCTTCAGCCTCTCACTTTTCCTCCTAAATTGATCCATGATTTTCTTTCAAAATTGAATATTTATATCTGCTGCTTTCTTTTCAACATCACAAACACCAACCACATAAAAACCTTTAACCTGGATATGTCTTATTCAGGACCACATTGTGTATATGCACCCTACCAGATAAAAAAAATTTGGCTTTTAATTGCCTTGTTCCAGTCTCTTAACGTTGCTTTTTCAATAGATGTCTTTTCGAATTTGTGTAGTTACTTAGTCTTGTATATACATAATAGATAGATATATGTAGGAAATTGTAAGTCCAGACTTTTTGTTTCTGGACGTGTTTCTTTTAATAAAGATCTTTATTATTATTATTATTATTATTATTATTATTATTATTATTATTATTATTATTATTCTCAACACAAACTGATAGAACTAAAAGGAAACACACAATCCCAAAATTTTGTTTCAAGCATTAGCCCTTGATGAAGGGCTAGCACTCAAAACATCAGCTTTAAAACTCTTTACTGTGGCCAATTTATGTTATCAACTCAGTTGATAATACTTAATTACCCTGTTATACTCTACCACCAATACAGCACCACACCTTCTTTAGAAAAATACACCCTTTGTTCATTAATCTTTTTTTTTTTAATTTGGTTGAGTTAAAATCTAATTGATTTCCTCTTGTGTTGCAAACAATGTCTCAATCCAATTCAAAATGAACAGGAAACCATGGCTGACCTCTCTCAATATGCCCTCGAAACTGAAATTATCATTCACCATTTGTTGAACAGCCTTCTTTAGTTCACCCACAGATCCATCAGTGCTTGCACATTCTTTGATCTGAGTGCTTTCTACGAAAAAGGAACATCCATTCAAAAATAACTTATGGATATTTCATTAAATCATCAATTTACAAAGAGGTGTCTTTTCAATGAAAAAAGAAATAATCAAAATATGCAGACAGTTTGTTTTTAAAGTTATCCTTTGCTTGGCTGAAAAAGGTGCACTCTGACTGTAATTTGCTTCGCGTGGATAACCTTATTATATCCGCCACTAGACTATTACAGCAAGTCCCAAGTGCTCGAAAATCAACACTCCCAAAAAATGATTATCGGTTGAAAGTCTTCCACATTATTTTTGTTAAATTTGACGGCAAAGATTTGGTGAATCTCCACATTTCACTCCCCTGGCTAAGATTGCTTGCACTCCAATGCACACTGCAGCTCTTTAGCTTCCAACGCTCACAATAAGTTGCTAAAAATAGAAGTTAACCCTATGACCTGAACAACAACATGAAAAGTTTCCTGATTGAGATTTCACAATGTTGTAATTTTAAATTTCACACCTATACTTCTTTAATCCTATAAATTCTTTTGTTCGAGTGCTTAGCCTCCTAAAACAGTGGTGTGTAATTACGATTATAAAAGTCTTGACATGTACACACCTAACAATCGCTTGAATTTGTGCTGAGCATTCTCCCCAATATTACCGTCTGCATAACTTTCTCTGGAACGTTTAGTTCTGCAATACGACTCAAGTTCCATACTTCATCAAAGCAAAACCTCAACAATACATTATTTTCAGCTGGAAAACACAAAAGAAAGTTTTTCACATTCCAATTGTGCGCCAATTCAACAAAAACGACCAGGCGTCCGCCAATAGCTTTTAAAATTCATGTATGAATACACAAAGTATCTTTATTTTTGCAAGCAGCGCAGCCTGGCCTTAACGACGTCACATAGCTTTCTTTTTACGCGCGCCGTTTGAGCTCTAGAAGATGGCGTTGGTTAGGTCACCCCTCTCGTCGGAGTCCGAAGGGGAGCTTTATGAGGTAAGAGGCCGTTACACGTTATTAATTAACTGACTGGCTTTTCTTTTCAACGGGAGGTTTTCCCCTTTGGAGCTTATTCTGTTTTTTCCTCGGTAAGAGAACGAAGATTACAGTTTTGCCTAAAATCTTCGATCTGCTAGCTGCTTTATCTGATTCGTCCGAATTTACAATGCTTGCTCAATCGGTGGCGATTATTATTATGTAATGGCATTATTTGTTTAAATGCTTAGACTGGAGCTTTGTAGCGTTTACTTTTCAGTCAATGCGATCCCTGGGTACTATTTGGGCTTGTAGAAAATGATCCTCGATCGAATAAATTTACTCTGCGCTTTCTCTGTCGAATGCACTGGATACTATCAATTACGAAATCGATTAAGTGTTCTTATTATCGTCCTTTATGCAAAATGTAGGAGAACGACCAACGACCTACGACCTACGATGTATTTTAAGAATGATTAAGTTGAAATTCCTTTAGTTTGAATTTTGTTTTTCTCTGTTTCAAGATTGTGGTGGAACATCTTGAAACATGGGGAAGTACACATAAAACTAGATGAAAATATTTTGACCCGAAAGGCATTTTAAAGTACAAAATATATGTCCACACAATGATACATTTGTATTCCAGGTTGAAAAGCTTCTTGGAAAAAGAACTCACAATGGCAAAGTGGAGTATCTCATACGCTGGAAAGGCTGCAGGAAAGAGGACGACTCATGGGAACCAGTGAAGAATTTGAAGGGCTGCCAACCTTTGATTAAACACTTTAACAAAACACGTTCTCCTTCTCCAGGGAGAAAGGCCAAGACACCAAAGGTAAACTTTTTACATGTTTTTGTAATCTTACAGCTGTATCTTTCTGTTCAAGACTTATGATTACATGATTATTGAGAACTCATGTTGTAAACTTTATTATACAAGTTGAGGGTTTATTGGTGGGGCAGAATTAAAAATATATAACTCATAATACACATTGATTTTGTATTTCTCTCTCCGTCTTTGACAGAAGTCTCAAGTAATACAAAAAGTACAGACAACAACAACACCAAAAGTTGAAGAGTACACTAAACTGAAAACCCCATGCACTCAATCATCAGATTTTGTGATTCTTCATAGGAAAAAAGGTGGATTCTTTTAACTGTATGAAGCTATTTTAAAGATTTAACAGCCACGTATTCCTTGGAAGTACACAAAGTTTGTCCCAATTTTGTTTGAACTTCCTTAGCCTTTGCAAATACTGTACTTGATAGATTCTGAGGTTGATGCTTATTCTAGGGTTGTTATGTACTGTAAGCTTTATTGACTTGATGTTTAAGAATTAAATGCTAAGTGGAGTTGACTAATGCTGGATGTTTTTATAACTGCACATTCTTCCAATTGCTGTTTTTTTCAAAAACTGTCACAATATCAAGCACCCTATAATAAGTTCAGCCTTCTGTTGACTAATGAACAGTTTTCACTCACTCACAGGTTATTTTCTGTGCAATCTAACCATAGATAATTTGAATTAACAGACAGATTACTGAGAATATTTGGAATCAACTGTGTATTATTCAAATGTCATATTTTGTTTTTACTCTTTGCATAAAATGTGCCAGTTGGGTCAAGCTTCGCTGGGAAAGGGTTCATTCAGCCACAGTGAAATGAATCTTCAAACTGTTTTCCTGCTTGGATGTTCCATTTTCTCTTGACTCTTCTGTATTGTGATTAAATGAGGTTAAAATATGCATGCACACTACTCTGATAGAAGTATTCATACATTTTTTTTTTTTTTTTACTTTTTACATTCATTTGTTGTCAGCTTCTGATTACCCAAACCTTTTCCAATGTCTGTGGAAGATTTGAGTCATTGGGAATTGACTGAACTTTTTTGAACTCACATGTGGGATATGTTCACTTGACTCACAGGGCCAATAACTTACAAACAAGAAACAAAAGAAGAAAAAGAAGTTGAGATTACTACAAAGACAGACACTGTGGGGGAGATAAAAATTGAGGAAAAGAAATCCATCACAGAAGAAGAGCCTTCCAAACCTTTACCCAAGGAAAAGACTACTGCAGTAGCAGTCAATGCAAGAAAGGAGGTTTTAAAAGTTTTCGCTGCGTTAGTTGTCTTAACATTTTTCATTCTTATTTTATTCTCATTTTTTCGTGTTGTAGGAGATAAGTAAGTGCAATTTAGTGCTTTTACACAAAGGTTTTAACTTGATTTTATAATACATTTATATTTGTTTATATTTTGTGGTAGCAGCTTAGGGAGTTATGAATGAGTATTAGCAGGTTATGGATGTGTGGAAGATACTACATTGCCACAGGGATATGGAATCTGTCTCTGCTTTTTTTTTTTTTTCTTTTTGATGATGTCTCTCACTTTTTAACTTTGCTCATCTTCTCAAGACAAGAAGAGAAATTCAAGAGGATAAATACTGAAACTCAAAGAAATGTGAAAGTTTACTTTTAAGCCCAAAGGGGTTTGTAGGCTTTATTATCAAGTGCACATTTAACAATTTTACTGAGTGCCAAATTGAAGATTCTGCATTGAGAAAATCTTAGACACACCTTTCTTGTAATGCATACAGAGGCTTGCAGCATATGTACTCATGCTTGAATGCTGCAATAAGGTGGTGCATCAGAGCTCTACAGACCATTATTTTCCCAATTACAAGTAGATTTCCTGGAATTTTCAAGTAGCAACACTACAACCCCATAAATATCAGATCAGCAATGCTCCTTACGTACATGTAAGGTCATCTGATCTTGTCAACTGTTCACTGCAATGCATAATGTGTTGATGCTTTAAAGAGGAGTTACAGTTTTAGACAGCCTTTTGCTTCTCCACCCCAATAATATTTACAATTTACAGTTTTTTTTTGCTTGGGCAATTTTGTTATTCCACTGAACTCTAAAATTTTTGGAACATTCTCAAGTTTGGTCAGTATTTTAATCTCAAACAAATTCAGATTTTTTTTGACAAACCCAAAGTCTGAAGATTCATTTTCTTAGTTGAAAGTTTTAAAGCCAAGACAGTACCTTAAGACTTGTGCTTCAGAGGTGTGTTAACTAACCAGAGGTATAAATTTTTCAGGAAAAGTCTTTCATTTCAATAATTGATAGTATTTATTTTTTATGTCAATGCATCAGGTGATAATAATTATTTTATGTCTTTCATACATGTTTGTAATGGATACAAACTATGTGTACCTGATAACTGGGAAGTGCTGCCAGTTGAAACAAATACTTCTAGTCACAGCTTTGTATAGTTTTTTTAGTGATAGTTGAAATTCAACACTGTAGAAACGCCAGTTCTAACAAGAGATATTAAAGAAACATTTGAAGAATTGCCAGTTATTGATTACGTGATGGATAAAGGGAAGAATTGAGGATCTCGGCTAGAGACTATGGATTGTTTTTGTCCTCAGAGCGTTTTTCGGTTTATTGTGGTAAAAACCAAAACTGAGAACAAAGGTAAATGCTATAGTAAAAGTTAATTGTCAGACAAAGGAAAAAGAGCGCGAATCGTTTTGCATCTGATTTGTTTAGAGGGATGTGCGAGGTTTTTACAGAACTTAGTGAAGCAATAATATCGCGGATGATTTTGGATACTGTTGAAAAATACTCTGTTGTCTTTTGATGTAGTCGCCATCACAACTTTTTGCCGAGTTAACTTTAGCCTCAATAATATTTACGATATGGTCTGAAACCTCCCTTGTTGTGTTCCAGTCATCTATTGTTCGAGCACGTGAAGTTGAGGAGCCGTATAAAGAGAGACAATTACAAGTATGTAAGACTTGTCAAATGTGGCTGTAAGGGGAGCAAAGTTAGGTTAGAAGTGGCTTGTTTCAGCCATGCACTGATAACTACAAAGTTACAAGTTTAGTTGCTTTGGTGAGCGAAAGAAACGCTAAGTTTATTACTCACTAGAAGTTGATGAAAGTGAATTGCGTTTCGAACGCAATCATTTCTTCATCAGTTGGAGGGTAACGATGAACGTCTTGGGAAGAATTAGTTAGAAAGCAAACACAGTTTTGTCTTTTGGCTCAACTTGATTCGCTTTTTTTAAAAGTTCCTAAGACAGTGCAAAACGACGATTTTTTTTTCTTTCTTTTCATTGTGTCGTTCGCATAAATTTTATAAGTTGGCAGGGACTTCATTGACCATGCCCAGCATTCCTGACCCAAAACATGGGATCCATGAACAAATTATCTGGGGCGGAAGTTTGTGAAGAAGCTGTGGTGCTGCTTCTGTAGAAGAGTATAACTGGGTAATTTTGTACTCCCATTTGAGTTAAGAGTTTCAAAACTGACGTTTCGGGCGTTAGCCCTTCGTCAGAGCGAATGTTTCGCGATCACGAAGGGCTAACGCTCGAAACGTCAGTTTTGAAACTCTTTATGGTGGCCAATTTATGTTAGCAACTCAGTTGATAATGCTTAATTACCCGAATTACTTTCGAATTGGCTTAAAATACTTGTGCGGTATCGAACAAGCGTAATCAGTAAAGATGGCTGGATATTGGCCATGTTCTTTTTTTTGCGACGAAGTCTTGGTCTTAAAAAACGCGAAAGAGAGCGAGGCTAATACCCAGCTATTTTGAATGAACAAGCTTGGTCAATAAAAGATTTATTACATAGCAAAAATATTTCGCTTGATTAGGAATCAAGAATGACTTATTTCGAAAGCCGGGAAAGAAAGCCAAATATGTTTATAACACAATAAACCCACAAGAGTCGTTTATATTTTCTTTGAGTTTGTCTGTCTTCTTTTTGTCTGCCCCTTTTTGTGACTTCATCGCCGACATTGTCCAAGAAAGTCTGCCCCGAGCAATTTTTCTTTCGCGGGATCAACGCGGGCAACCCGAGCGACTACTTACTCTGCCTAGAGGCGCCGCCAGTTTTTCTTTGACGTCACCGAAATTTAAAAAGGAGGAAGTGACAATCCTTTCGAAATTTTAGCTTAGTTAGTCATAAGAACAACTGAAGACTTATCTTTCACAAATTTTGAGTTTAAGACAAACGTTTCCCAAATTTAAAGACAAATCAAAGGAGAGAGAGGAAACATGTGGCCAGACAAGTGGGCCTAAAATAAGGTGTGTTTTACAAAAGGATATAAACATATTTAACAAATACAGATGGAGTGATAAAATGGCTCTCGATCCATTTAAAAACATTCTAGGCGTGAGCTCTGTAAACGAGAACAAATGATAAAACATATTGCAGCAAACCTTGATCATTTAGCCATCTTAGAAAAATACATCCACTAGGCTTGCGTACCTCCCTCGCTCTCCCTTCGTTTGCGTTGGACATGAGAACACTCTTGTGTTCGTATTTCCGTTTGCATTTGGATCGCACGTGTGGACAAGGCTTAAGAGAGTACCACTGACAATTCTAATACTTCGCAAGAGCGCTTTTAGTTAAGAAGAACCTCCTTAAGACCTGTTATGCAATAATGTGAATCGAACTCATCAAGGTTGCTGAATTGACTGCAGACATCGTAAAACCACGTATGTACAAAGAATATGTTAGAATGATATTTTCACAAACCAAATCAAAAGGAAACGTAAGTTTCTGATATAAAAATTAAGTCCTTAACCGCGCTTTTGGCAGCTCACGCCAAATAGAATTTAATCAAGTTGTTATGTAATTCCACTCTTTTAGAGTATAATTTAAGAAAATATAATTTTGACGCCCGTCAGGCCACCAGCGAATACAATCTGACAAATTTGCCAATCGATAAAAAATGTCTTCGTTAAATACATCAACATAGAAAACCTCTAAAACACTTGTAAGGGAAAAACTCTCACATTTTTCCTTTAAATATTTAACTCCTAACTAGTTGTCACGTAATATACACTCATCGTTTTACTTCAGAAGTTTTTTCGGGACATTACCTCAAGTTCAGCAGTAAGAAAATTAATTTCCTTCATGGCTCTTACATCCTTTAATGCCAGTAAAAATTTCTAACTAAAGAGTAAACTGTTCATGCGAGGTAAATTCCCAAAAATAAATGTTTAAATGAGATTGTCATTCTTATTGCCATCATTATGCAATCATTTAGAAAGTTCACAGGTTGCCGGATGTCCATTTATGTGTATTGTCTAGCTGCGCCACTTATCTTATCACGTTTTCTTTTAAGTTGAAGTTATCAATTGCCTAAGTTGAAAACGATGAATAAACCTCTGTGGCGAATTTAGATTATCCGTTTTTAGAACCTCTAGTAGTCCTTTTAAAATCCAGAAATTTGTCTTTCTTTCATTCTCTTTCTCCAAACTGCTCCAAAGAACGACTGATATTTGCAAACTTCACCACGACGACGGTTCAACTACCTTTATCGACCTTATTTGATAGTAAACAAAAGATTTTGCACGCCCACACTGCAGTTTGTTTAGAACCAATACCCTCTTTTCCAAGATAACCTTCAACAACTATTTCAGAAAACCGTGCTGTTTTGAGCACCAAGCTTGCGAAAGTAGCCTTTCTGTCAGATTAACCCGAGACAAGTACCCAAACGCATACTCAAATCCTTCGCCTTCGCGGCGAAAGCGAATATACCAGAAACAATTTCACTCTAATAATAAATTGAGTTAGAGGCAAGATTGCCTTAATTTGGTTTAGCTCTCCAGGGTCTCTTCCATTCCAATCTCTTTGATGCTCACCCGATCATATAAAGTATGGTACACTTGTCATCAAAATGAGCAAATGGTGGCAACTTGCGCTACTTTTATGATGATATTGTTTTTTGAATCTCACTTTGAAAGTGTTTGAGTAACTTATGAATAAATCTTATATAATAGGAACACTAGTGTCCGAAAACCCCTAATGCGCAATGTGTGCGCAAACCTCCGGCATGCAGTTTATATTCAACCAATTATTCTCCTGTAATTACTGTTTATCTCACAGACAAACGTCAGTAACTGGTCTATTCCTTACCAAAAATATTTCATGGCGCACATAGGCAATGTATTCTTTCAACTTGAACGGCAACGTCCAGCTGTATCAGTGTTGCAATATAATTTGGAAACCCTTTTACTGCTCCAGCTGCATGCTTCATGACTTGCCAACTTTCATTTGTAACTTGAGTGCTATGTTTGATAACACTCTCCACCGCAGTCGCTCCCTTCGTAATTTTTTTATTAGCCTCTGTCAGAACGCTTGATTCTATTCGATGTTATTATGTTGGTAACCGCATATTTTCTCTGTCTTTAATAAGTGCAGACAGTCAAACCATGGAAGCGAAAAATGAGGTCAAATTACAGGCGGCCCAAGCTCCAGCTGTGAGATAATCATCTTGTGAATTAGGAGTCATAGCAAAATTATAAGAGTTTGTATGGGAATATTTACGACCGCTCTTAGGAATAAAAAAAAAAAACTCAATAAAAATACCTCCCTTTACTTCCACAATGCATTGCTTATTGTCTGACCGCTTACTATGTTGAAAAGAACTCATTTTAGCGAGTTATTCATTTCTACGTTTACTACATAAGAGCTGAAGCCCTCTTATGTGGCAAACCTGAGCGGTCAGACAACAAGCAATGTACTGTGAAAGTAAAGTGAGGTACTTTCGCTGAGAATTTGACTGTATTTTTTTATTGCTATGAGCGGTCGTAAATATTCCCATACAAACTCTTGTAATTTCGCCATGAAGATGATCATTTCTCAGCTGGAGCTTGGGTCTACTGTGGTCAAAAACAAGTTTTTATTGTGTATTACAAATTCTTCGTTAGCACAGGATTAACTTTATATAATTGAAAAAGCAACATCCATTAGGCTTCCTTTTTTTTAAGAGTTTTATTATATTGCTGTTTCAGATTTTACATGTTTTGGGCTCACCCTCAGAGAATACAGCTTTACCCTGAGCATTGTATGTGGTGGCTTGTTCCCAGAGAACATGCCGGCAATCAAACAGTCTGACTACTCTTTCAGTTGCGCTCTTGTAAGACCAACTGGCACCAAGTCATTTGTGAAGAAACTGTCCGACGTTTTGGACCTTGAAAAGCTGAAGAACAGAGAAAACAATATAAAAAAAGATGGATATCACTACTGTCTTTCACCGCATCAAAGACGTAGAGCCAGATCTAACTTTAGTCCACTTTCTGTATTTGAAAAGAATGATACCTCATAGAATTCATCTATTTGAGTTGGTCAGATAGCTATTGAGTTTTCGAAGAATGTATGTTGTTACAACCCTGATATGTGGCTAAATAACATCAATGTCATCTTGGCTCTCAGTCATTTTAAATTCGAATTCCATGAGTGATAAGTTTACAGTTAGTGTGGGTTAACGTTTTCAGTGCTTTATTCGTATTATTCATTCCTCGACAGCGCGAGCTAAAAAAATTATAGCTTGGCTTCAGGTGTGTTGCATAACATCAGTGTCGCCCCGATTTTTTTTCGCCTTTAGATTTAGTAGATGATCAGCTTATCATAAAGCTGATCACCGTGTTCATCGTCCAAAGGCATATGTCAACGGTAGAACGGGCAAAAGTGTCGCAATCGATATCATTGCATAACACTTACGGCCGTTCACAACTTCCAGCATGGAAATGTGACACGTTTTTGTTGACTCTCGCTGTGTCTTTAATTGCTGCATTGGTGTAAACTTACGGTGCAGCTTCCCGCATTAATACCAAGTAGGAAAACTAGACTCGCTGTGAGACAAAGAAAGGCCAGACTATGCGTTAATCTTATCAAATGTATGAGTAAAGTACTCGCTTTTTTCAAAAGCCCAGTGCAAAGCTCTGTCGTGTTATATTATTGCTCAAAACCGAATTGTAAGTTATGGTAGAGTGTCACTGAGCTACAGTGAAAATGATAAATTAAGCGTGTCATTGCCAAAAACATTACTGCACTCACAGAAATTTGCCCCAGACTTTCTAGAGGGTCATGGTTGTTATGTCACGTAGTGTAGTGACAATCGTTCTTCTTCTAAGGGATTCCCTCACCTGACAGTCAGACTACGGGATAGAATATGAAAGTCATCTTTGAAGGAATGTTAGACAAACAGCTATTCTTAAACACCGTAATGATCATCGAACAAGTGCCGTTGATGTTTGTAAAAGCCTAAGCACCGTAAAACCAACAGGATGTGATGCGAGTCATTAATTAGAATAGATGCTCGATGAATTTGAGTTCTTATCGACAAATATTGTGGTCTTCAGAGCAACGTATTTCGAAGTATTTGGAGGACGATGGAAGAAGCGTGGGGGAAGAGAGCGTCTTGCGTGGGGAAAGGAGCGTGTCGCGTAGGAATGGGACGTGATGTACCCAGAAGGACCGCTTCGAACAAACTACCTCGACCAGTTTTTCCCACGAAAGCTTGCGTAATATGCACTTAAATAGTGTATAATTGGTCTGTTCAATGGACCGTAAACAATGCGGCTTTTGATGCTGACAGAAACTTCTTTCATCAAAAGAGCACTGTTGCGTGAAATCTCAAAGAACAACCGTGAAGGAATCTCTATTAAGACCGATAAATCAGATTTAAAAGTTTACTCGTCTTGATCTTTGGCGTTCTGGTACAAGACCAGAGGCACTCAGCGCTTTATCATGTCCCTAGGTTTGCTACAAAAAACGGTCATCGAAAACAGGTGACAGTTGTCGTCCGACATTAGGCAAGATTGTTTCTCTTTCGGTAGAGCTTTGTATTTTTACTGCTAGACCGTGTTATCTCTCTGGTGGGTGGTTTGATAATCACATTATTGACACTACCTGGACCGTGAGGGATAACAATAAATTTTTTGTCAACGGGTCTACCTATTTATAGATGCATCAGCTTGAAACAATACAAAATAATCTGTTCTTCATATGAACACGAGAGACGCGCTACCTTTGAAGTATTGATATTCAAATTTGTCGCCCCTAGACTCTGCGATTGCATGAACTTTATATGAAACTAATTACCAAGCATTACTGTGACGCTAGTTAAAAGCAAACGTGCCTTCCAGAACATTTTAAAGATAATCCCATCTTTGCTTTCATAGCTAAAATAACCTAATGAAAAACTCGTCTTCCTTAACCATAGTAACTTATTCGGAATTCCTTTCCGATCTCATTGTTAGCACAACATCATTCAGAGGTGAGATAAAAGTGGCAGTCGTAGGTTTGACCATTTTCCTTTTTCTGTCAAAAAATTTTCTTTTCAGCTCTCATAAACATTTTGATAACCGCGACAAATAGAATAAGGGTCATGTGCCGTATAAATGTCACGATTCAAACTTTGCTTGGAATACCGAGATACCACATCATTTAGAAAGCTTTCTAATGCAAATTAATTGGAATTACGAGCTCTCAAGCACGCGTTATTCAAAGTGGATCGTGCAAACCGTACTTTATAGCCAAACTTTGATTATTAAAGAAAAGCATGCTTTTGTGGTAAAAAGGTGCTAAAGGGTAATCCGACAAGATCAAGGTCTACCAACAGATTTGGGAGATGTTTTCTTTTAATACTGTGTTTTGTCAAAACAATTTTGTAATAAATCGAGTTTGACCGCAGGAATGCGAATTGACTCTAGACCATCCGTCACGGTTGGTCGATCAGAAAACAGATTGAATTAAAGTAATTGGTTTTCTGTTACACGTTTTTATCTTTCTAGCCTTAACCAGCCTTAACCATCCATGATTCATTTAAGTTTATTCTGACCTTTTTACTTTTTCACCTCAGAAGCCTGATTTTTTTCATTTCTTTTCAATTTCCCGCGTCCTAAATACGACCTAGAAATCGCGTGATATATCAACTTCAGTTCGTCAATTTGCCGGCGGTCTATCAGATTAGTACGCCTCTAATTACAAGAACTATCGGACGTGCACTGTCGGATCACGAGGACCAATCACAAACAAGTTTCTTTTGTGCAAGAGAATGAAAATAGCTGTGGCTAAAATTTCGCTGAGCTGGCACGTGATAAAGGTGCTATGTTCCGTGAATGAGAACGTCAGTTTAGTGTACCTTACGCAACGCTAACACTGTGTCGTACTGGCTGACGTTTTGGCTGACTCTAGTTTTTGATCCAGGTAAGTAACTTTTCCAGTGTCACGTTTCAAGTCGCCACTTGTTATTAATCTTTTTTCGAATAAATTTTAATCAGCGAAAGCTCAAACTAGGAATTTTTTAACTTTGGAGCAAGGTGCGGTTGCATAACATCGGTGTCATATTGACTTCAAATTCGGTAATTGATCAGTACATGGTTTATGTAGTAGCCGCAATTTAACAGCAGCGCGACTTCAGAATGCCTAAGACCTAAAACGTTGTACAAAATACCGTTGCATATTGACATCCAAAGTCATTCTAACAGGTAGTCTCCTCTAGGCCAAAATCGAGGCGGCTGGTTCATTGTTCATAACTCAGTAATGCAGGAAAGCATTTCAGTAGCTTACGTAAAGCTGTACCCTCCCCCCCCCCCAGGTGATACAGAAGGGAGGGGAGGGTACGGCTACACGCAGGCTAGCGTATAACGCGCGTTGTTGTTGACAGATCCATGACTTGAGTATGAGATCCATGACTGTTCCTGCACAGAAAATGAAAGTTCCGTGTAAGATGCAGTTACATAATATTGGTGACCTTCTGCTGCTAATTTCATTGAAAGCGATCGGTTAAAAGTTTCCAAGAGCAAATGTTTATGAATGTTTTACGCCCATACCGCCCTTCATTCCGGAATTGGTTAAAAAAAAAACTTAAAAAAAAAACTTAAAAAAAAAAGACCAGCCTCTCCGTAAGTCGGGAAGATTAGGGAAAAAAATGGCTTCCTTTAATGTACTGAATCACCACAGAAAATCACGATAACTGTAAAAATTGAGCAAGGCTTCTCAGTTCATTACACCCCTAGGAAGCTAATTTGCATTCGCATAAAAGGCAGCAAACATTCCAGATCGACGCTGTGCGATGTTATGCAACAGTATGTAAAAATACTGGCCGAGCGGAATACAAAATAGACTACTATTTCTGAAAACCCCATCGTTTTAAACTTGGCAAGGATGAGGGTCTCGATGGGGTGATAGCTTTTACGGCTAACGGTTAAAATTTTGGCCGATTTACGGCTAACGGTTAATGTCTTTCCATTGTTGTCACAGGAAATATTTTTCGGTTACCATTTTTTTACGATCAACAGTTAAAATTTGTCAATAATATTAGAGAGTTCTGGATTCAAATTTGATGTGTTAACCGCAAACGTCACACCGCGGTTAGAAGTTAGACGTCTGGAAATTTTCAACTTTTTAGATCGACGTCGCTTTTCACCGACCTGTAAAAATCAACATGTGTCGCCATCTTGAATTACACAAAAGATGAAGGTTCTTCATTTCAAACACATATTGTGGAAAAAGTTTGGTTATCTAGCGTCCCAAACGGGTTGGTTGAGAAGAAAAGATTTTATTTCACATACATTTACGGGACATACGTGAGAACTTTCGAACAGGAGGAGGAAAAGGGCCAAGGGAGTGCCTGTGACCCTCCTCGACAAGGCAGAGCCTTTAAGTTCGACACTTAGATAACTCGCCCTTCGACGCCTGCATACCAAAGCTATCACGAAGTACAAGTTTGCAATTGAAGTCTAAGGATATATTTTCATTAGCCACCAGCATATAATGTGGCATATTTTCTTGTTTCCTGTATCCTACAGACGGTTTACGCTCTTCGGATTGAATTTAAGCCAGAATATTTTGCAGAGTAACATGTCCACCAACTCAACCAACCAAGACAACCAGGGAAACTTATCAGAAACTACAGCTGAAATCGAGAAGGTATCTAACATCATGCGAAACGACACTTTAGAGGGGCTTTTTAACACATCAGAACTGACCGAGTGAAAGTGGAATTAACTGTCAGGATAACTCTAATTAAACTGCCCTTTCTTCAAAGCTTCCGTTTCTAATGAGTCCTTTTTAGAACTTTTATTTTACTAATACGTCCTCTCTATTCTACCTTCCTCACTCTAACAAGTCTCCTTATCTATTAAGTCCCACTATCTACAAAGTTACCCTCTCTAATAAACCACTCCCTACTACTTCACCTCTCTTATACACCACTCTCTACTAATTCGCCTCTCTAATACACCACTCTCTACTAATACACAAATCTCTACTAATTCGCCCCTCTAATATACCACTCCCTACTAATTCACCTCTCTTATACACTACTCTCTACTAATTCACCTCTCGTATACACCACTCTCTACTAATTCACCTCTCTTATACACCACTCTCTACTAATTCACCTCTCTTATACACCACTCTCTACTAATTCATCTCTCTTATACACCACTCTCTACTAATTCACCTCTCTTATACACCACTCTCTACTAATTCACCTCTCTTATACACCACTCTCTACTAATTCACCTCTCTTATACACCACTCTCTACTAATTCACCTCTCTTATACACCACTCTCTACTAATTCACCTCTCTTATACACCACTCTCTACTAATTCACCTCTCTTATACACCCCTCTCTACAAATTCACCTCTGTTATACACCACTCTCTACTAATTCGCGTCTCTAATACACGACTCTCTACTAATTCACCTCTCTAATACACCACTCTCTACTAATTCACCTCTCTCATACACCACTCCCTACTAATTCACCTCTTTTATACACCACTCTCTACTAACTTGTTTCTCTAATAAGCCACTCTCTTATACACCACGTTTTACTAACTTGCCTCTCTAATAAGCCCTTCTCTACTAATTCGCCTCTCTAATACACCACTCTCTACTAATTCACCTCTCTTATACACTACTCTCTACTAATTCACCTCTCTTATACACCACTCTCTACTAATTCACCTCTCTTATACACCACTCTCTACTAATTCACCTCTCTTATACACCACTCTCTACTAATTCACCTCTCTTATACACCACTCTCTACTAATTCACCTCTCTTATACACCACTCTCTACTAATTCGCCTCTCTAATACACCACTCTCTACTAATTCACCTCTCTTATACACCACTCTCTACTAATTCGCCTCTCTAATACACCACTCTCTACTAATTCGCCTCTCTAATACACGACTCTCTACTAATTCACCTCTCTAATACACCACTCTCTACTAATTCACCTCTCTTATACACCCCTCTCTACAAATTCACCTCTGTTATACACCACTCTCTACTAATTCGCGTCTCTAATACACGACTCTCTACTAATTTGCCTCTCTAATACACCACTCTCTACTAATTTGCCTCTCTAATACACCACTCTCTACTAATTCGCCTCTCTTATACACCCTTCTCTACAAATTCACTCACTTATACACCACTCTCTACTAATTCACCTCTCTTATACACCACTCTCTACTAATTCACCTCTCTTATACACCACTCTCTACTAATTCACCTCTCTTATACACCACTCTCTACTAATTCACCTCTCTTATACACCCCTCTCTACAAATTCACCTCTGTTATACACCACTCTCTACTAATTCGCGTCTCTAATACACGACTCTCTACTAATTCACCTCTCTAATACACCACTCTCTACTAATTCACCTCTCTCATACACCACTCCCTACTAATTCACCTCTTTTATACACCACTCTCTACTAATTCACCTCTTTTATACACCACTCTCTACTAACTTGTTTCTCTAATAAGCCACTCTCTTATACACCACGTTTTACTAACTTGCCTCTCTAATAAGCCCTTCTCTACTAATTCGCCTCTCTAATACACCACTCTCTACTAATTCACCTCTCTTATACACCACTCTCTACTAATTCACCTCTCTTATACACCACTCTCTACTAATTCACCTCTCTTATACACCACTCTCTACTAATTCACCTCTCTAATACACCACTCTCTACTAATTTGCCTCTCTAATACACCACTCTCTACTAATTCGCCTCTCTTATACACCCTTCTCTACAAATTCACTCACTTATACACCACTCTCTACTAATTCACCTCTCTTATACACCACTCTCTACTAATTCACCTCTCTTATACACCACTCTCTACTAATTCACCTCTCTTATACACCACTCTCTACTAATTCACCTCTCTTATACACCCCTCTCTACAAATTCACCTCTGTTATACACCACTCTCTACTAATTCGCGTCTCTAATACACGACTCTCTACTAATTCACCTCTCTAATACACCACTCTCTACTAATTCACCTCTCTCATACACCACTCCCTACTAATTCACCTCTTTTATACACCACTCTCTACTAACTTGTTTCTCTAATAAGCCACTCTCTTATACACTACGTTTTACTAACTTGCCTCTCTAATAAGCCCTTCTCTACTAATTCGCCTCTCTAATACACCACTCTCTACTAATTCACCTCTCTTATACACCACTCTCTACTAATTCACCTCTCTCATACACCACTCCCTACTAATTCACCTCTTTTATACACCACTCTCTACTAACTTGTTTCTCTAATAAGCCACTCTCTTATACACCACGTTTTACTAACTTGCCTCTCTAATAAGCCCTTCTCTACTAATTCGCCTCTCTAATACACCACTCTCTACTAATTCACCTCTCTTATACACCACTCTCTACTAATTCGCCTCTCTAATACACCACTCTCTATTGATTCGCCTCTCTAATACACCACTCTCTACTAATTCGCCTCTCTAATACACCACTCTCTACTAATTCGCCTCTCTAATACACCACTCTCTACTAATTCGCCTCTCTAATACACCACTCTCTACTTATTCGCCTCTCTAATACACCACTCTCTACTAATTCGCCTCTCTAATACACCACTCTCTACTAATTCGCCTCTCTAATACACCACTCTCTACTAACTTGTTTCTCTAATAAGCCACTCTCTACTAATTCGCCTCCCTAATACACCACTTTCTACTAATTCGCCTTTCTAATACACTGCTCCGTACTAATTCGCCTCTCTAATAAGCGACTCTCTACTAACTCGCCTCTTTAATAAGCCACTATCTACTGATTAGCCTCTCTCATACACCACTCTCTTCTAATTCGCCTCTCTAAATTTAAATTTAAGAATGAGCCAAACAAGCTGAAAACTAGGAGACATTTTTCTTACAATCAACCCACAAATTTCGAACATTGGTGAATAAAGTTGAACTTGTTGTGTTCATTTACGGTCAAGGGGGCTCAGAATATGTCAGGTGCTAAAAAGACATTTTTACGAACGGAGATTTCAAGCTCTAGAACCAATCAGAACACGCGAACGTCTGAACGCATACGGTAATGCTGCCTTTGGTTATGAATATCATAGGTGCAGCAATTTACTGATTCCCTTTGATCTCAGGCTGCGATATACTCGTCCATCAAGTCTCTTGAAAACCTTCCGTTGGAGATTTGTGATGATCCTTTGCAAAGTATAGAAGAAATCGCCTTGAAAATCTTTGCTAACTCGATTGTCAGCGACCTCCTTATTCGCACATCTCGCCTTGACGTCTTTTCAAAAGAGCTGGCAAAATCATTCAGCGATGATCTGGAGTCCCTCTTGATGGTCAGGAAACTAAAGTATTTCTACAACCAACCAACTGGTGCAGTTTTACAGCAACTTGCCAGTCTTGTGCAAAGGTATGTAAATAAATCCATTTTCCTTTATAGCTTTTGTCATTCCTTAATTTTGTTCTAGACGAGAAAGAAAATACCACAAATTCGAAGAATGGTGAACAAAATTCGATAACCAACACATGCCTCGGCCTTCTTCGCTTGTGGCACTCTAATTAGTTTAGTTAAGTCAGCTACATAAGTTTTAAAAGTAAATATGTTCTATATATGATTTTATTCAAATTCGTTTTGAATCTAGGGGACAGAATAAGGAAATTAAATTTATCTGACTGCAATTTGATATATCAAAACGGAGGTTTAGAAATTTGTTTAGAGGTAATATTAGGTATTTCTGTCATACCCTTTCCAAGGAAACAAACGAAGAAGTATGAAGGTGTCGATCAGTCTATGATTAAATATTTTTTAAGCAATGAAATCGTTTCAAGAAACCCATTGTATTACAATACTTTTAATCTAAAAGTTAAGACAATTTCATGCATGCCTTGGGAAAATCGTTCCTTCCTTTTTTTTGGCAGATCTTCAAGTAATACTGTGGTCATTTCCAAATGGAATGAGATGGTTAAGATGTTCATAGACGATAAGACATTGCGAACCATGCCTTTGTGCCGTTTTCTTCAAGAGACAGACTGCCCGGAATGTTACTTGGAGAACGCTGAACATCTTGAGAAGTTTGACCCACACGGCCTCTACCCGACGTCCATTTATGGAAGATGCGAAGGAGACGTCCTGGCCAAATCAGATGCATCCCTTGTCGCCTGCACTAGTAAATATACACTGACGACAACTGCTAAGATAGTTTACGAGGTGTTGAGCCCGTCCAACCCCGAGCTTAGAAACGTGTATCAGTCCATTGGAAGGTTTGTTACTTAGTCCATGTTATGCGTTATAAATACGCCATTAATTAAGTTTACTCTACCTTATAATATTGGTTGTCTTACTGTTTTGTTGTCATTGGTTTTTTTCTAGGTGTGTGGCAGTAGTTGACAAAAATGTGGAAAAGATCTATGGCGCGGCTCTACAGACTTATTTCGATGAGTTCTCTATTGAGCTAAAGAAGCTTGTCCTTTCCGCAGAGGAAATCGACAAAGACATAGCCACTGTGCAGAGTACTTTGGTACTGTTAAAGAAGCTTGGCGTAAGAAGAAACGAGCCTATTTTAGTGGTCGGTAATGGTGTATTACACGACGTTATTGCCTGTGCTGCCTCTCTGTACCATCGTAATACACCCTACATCATGGTGTCTACAAGTGTTGTGGCGGCCATCGATGCAGGCTTGTCACCTCGCACTGGGTGCGATGGATTCGGCTTCAAAAACCTCTTCGGTTCGTTTCACCCCCCTGTCCTGGCGCTGACTGATAGAAGCTTCTTTCGAACCCTTCATCGCGGCTGCTTGCGCCATGGCATTGCCGAAATTGTCAAGATGGCGATAGTTAAGGATGAAGAACTCTTCTGCCTTCTCGAGCAGGAGACCTCCGCTCTTCTGTGGACCAAGTTTGGCACTGAGATGGAAGATTTCAGAGGAGATAAAAAAGCCTTTGAAGATGTTTGTGACCTGATTATTGGCAAAGCTCTTGAAGAGTACGTAGATTAGATCTATGAGATTGTTTAAGTAAGAAGTTGTATTATAACATAGCTAGCAGAGCCGCCCAATCAAATTCAGTATACGTAAGCGTGCTCAAAATCTCGATAGTGCACGCTGATAGCGTGAGCAAATCGCTTCGCCAGAAATTTTTTTTTTCGCACGAGCGGCCATTGTTAGCGCGGGGAAAAAGAATATATTTCGCGACAATAATGGATACAAACAGAGGCTCGGCCCACCAGTCCCAAAACGAAGACAATTTTCCGACCTTTTCCCTTAGGGCTAGAGTTCTTAAATGATGCAGAAAAAGAGAAAAACAACGGAAAAGGAGACTCCGCGAACAATCACTTCTGATATTGTTGTCCGTTTTTCGCGTCGGATTTGATGCACAACTCCACCGGCCATGTTATAAAACAATTGGTTCATGCACTCAAGAAGCTAGAGTTGCCCTCGGCTATTGCCTCGGGCAACTCTTACGCTTCTTTCGTGCTCTCCAAACTTCCCACGTGCTCCATAACTCGATAGTGCACGCTAAAGCATGAACCAATTGTTAAGTAGTATCGTGGCTTTAGAATCAAGTCAGCAGAATAGCGCGATTGATCTGATACTTTTAGTTTGGAGCCTTTAATTGAGATATCAAGTCAGAGAAAAAATCCTCAGAGTAAGGACGGAAATAGGCAACGAACTCAAACGAACTGTGAAGCTCGGTGTCCGTTGGCTTGTGCAAATTCTTGGTCAGTGGAGTTAAGAGAAAAAGTAGGCGCGCGAAATTTATCGTCACTGTTGTTCCTCTTAGTTCTCCCGCGTCTTATCATCGGATCGCCTTGCTTTTTCGCTTGTTCGTGCAGAATTTGTGATAGTTTTTCCATCTTTTAACTACTCGAAATGTAACAAATCTCTTAGGTTCCTAAATGAAATCCCTTGCGATCCTGAAATTTTGAGGAGAGAAATATTTCGATCAGTTGGTGAGGCTTAAATGGAACTATTCACATTTCTCTTGATTCTTAAAAAATGTCGTCTTTTGTAACTTTCTTTTTGGCTTGATAATGCAATCAAGATGACAAATTGAAAGGCGGTTTTCTCTATCCCTAAAAGTTCCACTCTAGAATAATTTATTACTTAGTTCCTCTCGTTGTATGTTGTCCTAATTTTCACTTTTTCGTTCATTCTAATTTTAGTTACATGAGATCGGAATACAGCAACATGTTTGAAACGCACCAATGTCGACCGCACGCGTATGGACACACATGGAGCCCTGGGTACGAGCTCCCTGGAGGAATGCTGCACGGTCATGCTGTATCCACTGGGATGGGTTTTGGCGCTTACCTTTCCTTCTGTAAAGGCTGGATCACACAATATGAGCTGGATCGAATTTTAAAGCTTCTCAGCGACCTTGAATTGGCTCTGTGGCATCCCATAATGGAGAATACAAAGCTCGTGTACAAAGGCCAAGAAACCATGATTGAGAAACGTGCCGGTAATTTGGCCGCACCTGTCCCTAAAGGGCTTGGAAAGTGCGGCTACATTAACAACATGCCTTATGACCTCCTTCAAAAGCGCCTTCGAGAATATCAGCAGATTACCCAGCATTGCCCCCGGCAAGGGATGGGAATTGAGGTCCATTGTGAGGATATTGGGATTAAGAGCCCAACTCCTATTGTAAACAACAACAACAACAACAACGACGACGATGGAGAAGTCCCAGTGGGTACAGGGATGAACGGTTTCCATTGCAATGGAGACGCAAAGAAGTATGAGAAAAGCTTCGCTTCTCAGGTGCCCTTGGAATGGCGGGAGAAAAATACCAACAGCCGACCTGTTAAATCACTCAGGTAGATTGTGCTTTTGGTAGATTCAGGGAAGATCAAACTTAAGGGGCTGTAATAATGGTAAATAGATCAATAGTAATAAGCCAGGGCTGGAACAGAAAGTGGTGTGCCTGTCCGATCAGTTTTATTTAAGGGAAGGTTACCCTAACAGTGCCTCCATCCACCCAGGATTGAAAACAGTGTTGCCACGAACAGTGATCAAAACTTTTAATCCAAATTCCTTCACGAATGCGACGAGAAAACTCGCACTTAATGTTTATAGTGTTAAACTCAACATCTATTTCAAGGCCGCCACCGCGCATGCACGAAAAATCAAATGTCCCGTATGCGATTCCAGGCGACGGCAGCGCATCGACCAGCTGTGACAAATATGCAGGGAGACTTGAAAAATAGTGGGAGGTGGGAAGGGAGGGTGGGGGAGTAACTTGAAATGGACTAATATCCCATCCAGAAGGAAAAGAAATAATCTTAGTCGCTTTATTTTTCGAAAACCGGAGCACAATTCGGCAGTGACGGCAAATTAAGGTGGCACTTGACTGAACCTTATAATCAATGCGCATATTCTTACTGGAGAAGTTACTTAGCGGGCCAGAAGGAATGCAGAATCGATCTATAACTTGTTACTGTGTCCATTATCAATAGAATGCGCACGAGTTTTTCGTTATAGGCAGGTAGAGCATTGGTAACTTATAGTCTCTTTGACGATGTCGAGGGAATCATTCAAAGGTGTTCTTCAAGGCTGGGAAATTAGACTTACTCTTCATGGTTACCAACATCACCTGTTAGTTACCAACATCACCACCATTTAAACAAAAAATTCAGCTTGACACTCGTTCTTACTTCGACGGAACTGAATGTGAAAAGGTTTCACAAAGGCGCGCTATTTGCCTGACTTTTCGAGTTATGGTACTTATCTATCTTAATATTTTTAATATTGCAGGGCCTGAAGAACATGGAAGATAGGCGGTTAGAGTCCCACAAAGGAATGCTACTTTTTGAAATATTCTACATAGAACACTTGCACGTTTTTTATTGTGAGTGTTAAGGCAAATGAAATAAAGTGGGTTTCTTTTTATAGCCAAATGACTGTATGTTGCCGACTCTACCTTGAAAATAAATATGAGTCCCTGCGAAATCATCTTCGTGGATTTCAATGTACCAATTCTTCATCGAAGGAACAGGGCGAATATTGAGAAAACGCTTTGACGAGCACCTCAGGGACACTAGGAGAAAACTTCCTGATATTTCTCTTCGCTGAGCATTTTAAGGTGTCTAAATTAGTTTCACTAGTTTATAATACCAATTCTTTGGGGGAACGTTACTTTAGATTTTCTTTTGCAATCCCAAACGGAGACCAGCTCAGCAGCGGTTGTAACCAATTCGTCTCCCTTTACTGACGAAGGGTCAAACCCAAAACGTTTGGAAACCTTATTCCAAAACATTCTGTTTTCCTTTACGGTCAATCTTCTTGCAATGATGCAAAATTGTTTGTCTCACGATGCAGACAGACACTCTAAACGTGGATTGCGAGGTTTTAACTGCAATTTATGCACTAGCCTTATTCAGACAACGTCTGGGTGAAAACGATTTCAATCCATTTGTAATGTCTTTACCGCGATATGGCCTCAGCCTTTTTCACCATATGCGTTCCACATGTGAACTTACTCAGAAATGGCATAGTTATTTGCTGAATCTGGAATGTGAAGGTCTGGTGTTTCAGATTTTACCCTGCCCTGCTCTTGTGACATGAAAAATAACATCGTTTCCAGTTGGAATCTACTTGTTATTCAGATCGACTGCCGGGGTGCATGTTACACAAATTGGGTGTACAGAAATAAAATCTGTTCGGTATGATTTTGATAGCCGTGAGCTCGATAGATGATGATTAAAATCAATTTCTACTTCAGTCAATGAGTTTATTAATTTCGTTTTTTTCCCTAATTAGAGTCCATTATCAACAGTCTCTTACACGACTTTCTCCTGTGTTTCTATGAGCAAAGGTTTCCATTAACGTATCTTAATTCCTCAGACATTAAAATGCAGTGATAGCATTGTGTTCGTGCTTACCCAGTCACATGAAGGCAAAACAGCTCGTTCATCCCAAGAGTTGAAGGTCGCGAATTTTCTCTGCATTTCATTCAATTTTCGGAGCGCGAAGAACGTACTTTTCACGAACACATCGTGCGGCGAAAGTTACGTACTTATTGGCTCCCATTTTTTTCTTTTCTCCTTCATCAAAGGAAAAGAAGAGAAATATGTAGTCAATAATGGCTGTTACAAATAAGCTCTAAATATAAGTTGCTATCATTCAGTTTTGTTTCTTCGAAAAAGTCAGCCTCGGTTCGGTGAGTAAATTACTTCCTGTCTCGAAGTGGCGCCAATTCAATTCACCCAAGCTGATTATTTATTCACGACAAGAGTTGAAGGTCGCGAATTTTCTCTGCATTTCATTGAATTGAAAATTATCGGATATCAGGCCAGTGTAAATATCTGCGAGTCACGCCGCTTTATGCTTGAGAAAACTCTTTGTCATGGCACCCACGGAGGAACCGAAAGTACACTTATCGTGAAAAGGAATGGACGTTTTTTAGTTTTACAGCGTTTGACATATAACTCAGCTGTGCTTAAGTCGATTTCTTGCGAAGTTTGATTGTTGTAGGAAAACGACCGTAGAGCTCTTAGAAAAGCCGTGTCGTGTATAAGTCAACGTGATTTTCTTCTTAGTGTTTCGTTTACTTAATTTGGATGAGAAAAGGAACTTTTTGCGAAGTTTCTAATCAAATAATTGAACAACATCCGTGAAAAGATGTCCAGTGACAATAGCGCTCCAACTGCTCCCGGCGAGGGAATTTCAGCTGCTTCGGTCGCCGCGGCCTCCTTCTCGTCGGATTCTTCTTCGCAATCTTTGAATTCACAAGGTACGTTTAAAAATTTTACCTCAACCTTTCCTGCAGAAGCTTCAGGATTTATTTTCTAACCGTTGAGGTTTTTTTCTGTCGCGTAGGTTTTGAAATGTAATGGTTTTCGGTTCTGTTACTGCATAAATTAACGCCGTCTTTCTAACAAAAGGTTGTTTGTACGTTTTTTTCCAGCTTTCGAGGTAGTGATGGCTACATTTTAACCTATGTACTTGAAATGATTTGAAAATACCTTAAATTGAAGTAATTTTTGTTTATTACTGTGTCATTTCGGTCGAGTTTCGTCGCGTCACAAGGAAAGCTTAGCTCTTTACTCAACACGTTTCGAGGGGCTGCCTATGTCACGTTTTCTCTTCAGGAGAGCAATCCCAATCATCGCCCTATTCGTAGACAAGCGATATGTTCAGCGGTGCAAATACGTAATATTATGTTCGCAAAGATGCCGTGTAATATGGTGGCTGTCGTTGGTGAGCTTCTAGTTTAATATC